>NW_022097726.1:0-24514 GCF_006542625.1 Nomascus leucogenys
GCTTCTGTGTAGTTTTTATTTGAAGATATTCCTTTTTCTACTACAGCCCCCATAGCACTCAGATTGTCCACTTGCAGTTTCTACTGAAAGAGTGTTTCAAAACTACTCAATCAAAAGTAAGGTTCAACCCTGTTAGTTGAATGCACAGATCACAAAGAAGTTTCACAGAATGCGTCTGAGAAGTTTTTATTTGACGATATTCGTTTTTCCACGATACGCCCTGTAACGCTCCAAATGTCCAATAGCAGTTTCTACAGAAAGAGTGTTTGAAAACTCTTCAATCAAAAGTAAGGTTCAACTCTGTTAGTTGAATGCACAGATCAGAAATAAGTTACACAGAATGCTTCTGTGTAGTTTTTATTTGAAGAATTTCCTTTTTCTACCATAGGCCTCTTAGCGCTCCAAATTTCCACTTGCAGTTTCTACAGAAAGATTGTTTCAAAACTCTACGATCAAAAGGAAGGTTCAACTCGGTTAGTTGGATGCACAGATCAGAAATTTGTTTCACATAATGCAACTGTGTAGTTTTTATTTGAAGATATTCCTTTTTCCACGATAGGCCACGTAGCACTCCAAATGCCCACTTGCAGTTTCTACAGAAAGAGTGTTTCAAAACTCCTCAATCAAAAGTAAGTTTCAACTCTGTTAGTTGAATGCACAGACCAGAAAGAAGTTTCACAGAATGCTTCTGTGTAGTTTTTATTTGAAGATATTGCTTTTTCCACAATAGGCCGCGTAGCGCTACAAATGTCCACTTGCAGTTTCTACAGAAAGAGAGTTTCAAAACTACTCAATCAAAAGTTAGGTTCAACTCTTTTAGTACAATGCAGAGATAGGAAACAAGTTTCAGAGAATGCTTCTGTGTAGTTTTTATTTCAAGATATTCCTTTTTTCACAATAGGACGCATAGCACTCCATATGTCCACTTACAGTTTCTACAGAAAGTTATTCAAAACTCCTCAATCAAAAGTAAGGTTCTACTCTGTTTGTTGAATGCCCAGATCAGAAAGTAGTTTCACAGAATGCTTCTCTGTAGTTTTTATTTGAAGATATTCCTTTTTCCAAGAAAGCCGAATAGCCCTCCAAATGTCCACTAGCAGTTTCTACAGAAACAGTGTTTCAAAACTCTTCAAAAAAATGTGAAGTTCAACTCTGTTAGTTGAATGCACAGAACAGAAAGGTGTTTCACAGAATGCTTTTCTGTAGTTTTCATTTGAAGATATTCCGTTTTCCACTATAGGCAGCGTAGCGCTCAAAATTTCCAATTGCAGTTTCAACAGAGAGATTGTTTCAAAACTCCTCAATCAAGAGTAAGATTCAACTCTGTTAGTTGAATACATAGATGAAAAAGAAGTTTCACAGAATGCTTCTGTGTAGTTTTTATTTGAAGTAATTCATTTTTCCATGTTAGGCTGCATAGCAGTCCAAATGTCCCATTTCAGTTTCTGCAGAAAGAGAGTTTCAAAACTCCTCAATCAAAAGTAAGTTCAGTTCTGTTAGTTGAATGCACAGATCAAAAAGAAGTTTCACAGAATGGTTCTGAGTAGTTTTTGTTTGAAGATATTCCTTCCTCCATGATAGGCCGCGTAGCACTCCAAATGTCCACTTGCAGTTTCTACAGAAAGAGTGCTTCAACTCCTCAATGAAAAGTAAGGGTTCAACTCCGTTAGTTCATTGCAAGATCAGAAAGAAGTTGCACAGAATGCTTCTGTGTAGCTTTTATCTGAGGATATTTTTTCCACGACAGGCCTCTTAGCACTCCAAATGTCCACTTGCAGTTTCTACAGAAAGAGTGTTTTGAAACTCCTCAATGAAAAGGAAGTTTCAACTCTGTTAGTTGAATGCACAGATCAGAAAGGTTTCACAGAAGGCTTCTGTGTAGTTTTTATTTGAACGTATACCTTTTTCCATGATAGGCCGCGAAGCGCTTTAAATTCCACTTGCAGTTTCTACAGAATGAGTGTTTCAGAACTCCTCAATCAAAATTAAATTCAACTCTGTTAGTTGAATGCACAGATCAGAAAGAATTACACTGAATGCTTCTGTGTAGTTTTTATTTGAATATATTCCTTTTTCCACGATAGGCCATAGAGCTCCAAATTTCCATTGCAGTTTCTAAAGAAAGAGTGTTTCAACTCCTCAATCAAAAGTAAGATTCAACTCTGTTAGTTGAATGCACAGATCAAAAAGAAGTTTCACAGAATGGTTCTGAGTAGTTTTTGTTTGAAGATATTCCTTCCTCCATGATAGGCCGCTAGCACTCCAAATGTCCACTTGCAGTTTCTACAGAAAGAGTGCTTCAAAACACCTCAATGAAAAGTAGGGTTCAACTCCGTTAGTTCATTGCAAGATCAGAAAGAAGTTGCACAGAATGCTTCTGTGTAGCTTTTATCTGAGGAGATTCATTTTTCCACGACAGGCCTCTTAGCACTCCAAATGTCCACTTGCAGTTTCTACAGAAAGAGTGTTTTGAAACTCCTCAATGAAAAGTAAGTTTCAACTCTGTTAGTTGAATGCACAGATCAGAAAGAAGTTTCACAGAAGGCTTCTGTGTAGTTTTTATTTGAACGTATACCTTTTTCCATGATAGGCCGCGAAGCGCTTTAAATGTCCACTTGCAGTTTCTACAGAATGAGTGTTTCAGAACTCCTCAATCAAAATTAAGGTTCAACTCTGTTAGTTGAATGCACAGATCAGAAAGAAATTACACTGAATGCTTCTGTGTAGTTTTTATTTGAATATATTCCTTTTTCCACGATAGGCCGCATAGAGCTCCAAATTTCCACTTGCAGTTTCTAAAAAAGAGTGTTTCAACACTCCTCAATCAAAAGTAAGATTCAACTCTGTTAGTTGAATGCACAGATCAAAAAGAAGTTTCACAGAATGCTTCTGTGTAGTTTTTATTTGAAGATATTCCTTTTTCTAAGATAGGCCTCTTAGCTCTCCAAATGCCACTTGCAGTTTCTACAGAAAGAGTGTTTGAAAACACCTCAATCAAATGTAAGATTCAACTGTGTTAGTTGAATGCACAGATCGGAAAGAAGTTTCACGAATGCTTCTGTTTAGTTTTTATTTGAAGATATTCCTTTTTACACGAGAGGCCGCATAGCACTCCAAAGGTCGACTTGCAGGTTTCTACAGAAAGAGTGTTTCAAACTCCTCAATCAAAAGTAAGTTTCAACTCGTTAGTTGAATGCACAGACAGAAGGAAGTTTCACAGAATGCTTCTGCTGTATTTTTATTTGAAGATATTCCTTTTTCACCGATAGGCCGCCAGAGCGCTAAAAAATGTCCACTTGCAGTTTCTATAGAAAGAGTGTTTCAATATGCACAATTGAGAAGTAAGGTTCAACACTGTCAGTTGAATGCACAGATCAGAAAGAATTTTCACAAAATGCTTCTGTGTAGTTTTTATTTGAGGATATTCATTTTTCCACGATAGGCCGCGTAGCTCTCCAAGTGTCCACTTGCAGTTTCTACAGAAAGAGTGTTTCAAAACTCCCCAATCAAAAGTAAGCTTCAACTCTGTTAGTTGAATGGACAGAAGAGAAAAGTCTCCCAGAATGCTTCGGTGTAGTTTTGATTTGAAGATATTCCTGTCTGCACTATGGGCCTCTTAGCGCTCCGAATGTCCACTTGCAGTTTCTACAGAAAGATTGTTTCAAAACTCTACAGTCAAAAGTAAGGTTCAACTCTGTTAGTTGAATGCCACAGATCAGGAAGAAGTTTCACAGAATGATTCTGTGCAGTTTTTATTTGAATATATTCCTTTTTCCACTATTGGCTTCTTAGCGCTCCAAATGTCCGCTTGCAGTTTCTAGAGAAAGAGTGTTTCAGAACTGCTCAATCAAAGTAAGGTTCAACTCCATTAGGTGAATGCACAGATAGGAAAGTAGTTTCACAGAATGCTTCTATGCATTTTTTATTTGAAGACATTCCTTTTTCCACTATATGCCTCTTAGCGCTCTGAATGTCCATTTTCAGTTTGTACAGGAGGAGTGTTTCAGAACTGCTCAAAGAAAGTAAGGTTCAAATCTCGTAGTCGAAGGCACAGATCAGAAAGAAGTTTCACAGAATGCTTCAATGTTGTTTTTATTTGAAGATATTCCTTTTTCCACTATAGGCCTCTTTGCGCTCCAAATGTCCACTTGCAGTTTCTACAGAAAGAGTGTTTTCAAAACTCCTCAATCAAAAGTAAAGGTTCAACTCTGTTAGTTGAATGCACAGTTCTGAAAGAAGTTCACAGAATGCTTCTGTGTAGTTTTTTAATTGAAGATATTTCTTTTTCCATGACAGGCCTTTAGCGTTCAAAGTGTCCACATGCAGTTTCTATAGAAAGAGTGGTTCAAAACTCCTCAACAAAAGTAAGGTTTGACTCCATTAGTTTGAATGAACAGAACAGAAAGAAGTTTCACAGAATGATTCTGTGTAGTTTTTATTTGAAAATATTCCTTTTTCCACGATAAGCCAACATAACGCTCCAAATGTCCACTTGCAGTTTCTACAGAAGAGTGTTTCAAAACTCTACAATCAAAAGTAAGGTTTGAACTCCATTAGCTGAATGCACAGATCAAAAAGAAGTTTCACAGAATGCTTCTGTGTAGTTTTAATTTGAAGATATTTGTTTTTCCATGATAGGCTGCGTAGCGCTCCAAATGTCCACTTGCAGTTTCTACATAAAAAGTGTTCAACACTCCTCAATGAAAAGTAGGGTTCAATTCCGTTAGTTCATTGCACAGATCAGTAAGAAGTTGCACAGAATGCTTCTGTGTAGCTTTTATCTGAGGATATTCCATTTTTCCACGACAGGCCTCTTAGCACTCCAAATGTCACTTGCAGTATCTACAGAAAGAGTCTTTCAAAACTCCTCAATGAAAAGGAAGGTTCAAATCTGTTAGTTGAATGCAGAGATCAGAAAGTTGGTTCACATAATACAACTGTGTAGTTATTATATGAAGATATTCCTTTTTCCACTATAGGCCACGTAGTGCTCCAAATGTCCACTTGCAGTTTCTACAGAAAGAGTGTTTCCAAACTCCTCAATCAAAAGTAAGGTTCAAGGGCTGTTAGTTGAATGCAACAGATCAGAAAGAAGTTTCACAGAATGCTTCTGTGTAGTTTTTATTTGAACGTATAACTTTCCATGATAGGCTGCGAAGCGCTTTAAATGTCCACTTGCCAGTTTCTACAGGATGAGTGTTTCAGAACTCCTCAATCAAAATAAGGTTCAACTCTGTTAGTTGAATGCGCAGATCAGAAAGAAATTTCACTGAATGCTTCCGTGCAGTTTTTATTTGAATATATTCCTTTTTTCACGATAGGGCGCGTAGAGCTCCAAATTTCCACTTGCAGTTTCTACAGAAAGAGTGTTTCAAAACTCCTCAATCAAAAGTAAGGTTCAACACTGTTAGTTGAATGCACAGATCAAAAAGAAGTTTCACAGAATGCTTTCTGAGAAGTTTTTATTTGAAGATATTCCTTTTTCCACGATAAGCCCATAGCGCTCCAAATGTCCAATAGCAGTTTCTACAGAAAGAGTGTTTTGAAAACTCTTCAATCAAAAGAAAGTTTCAACTCTGTTAGTTCAATGCACAGACCAGAAAGAAGTTCCACAGAAGGCTTATGTGTAGTTTTTATTTGAAGATATTCCTTTTTCCACGATAGGCCTCTTAGCACTCCAAATATCCACTAGCATTTCCTACAGAAACAGGGTTCAAACTGCTGAATGCAAAGAAAGGTTCAACTCTGTTACTTGAATGCATAGATCAGAAAGAAGTTTCACAGAATATTTCTTTGTAGATTTTATTTCAAGATATTCCTTTTTCCATGATAGGCTCTTAGCGCTCCAAATGTCCACTTGCAGTTTCTACAGAAGAGTGTTTCAAAATTCCTCAATCAAAAGTAAAGTTCAACTCTGTTAGTTGAATGCACAGATGAGAATGAAGTTTCACAGAATGCTTCTGTGTAGTTTTTATTTGAAGATATTCTTTTTCCATGATATGCCTCTTAACGCTCCAAATATCCACTTCCAGTTTCTACAGAAAGAGTGTTTCAAAACTCCTCAATTGAAGGTAAGGTTCAACTCTGTTAGTTGAATGCACAGATCAGAAAAAGTTTCACAGAATGCTTCTGTGTAGTTTTTCTTTGAAGATATTCCTTTTTCCATGATAGGCCACGTAGCACTCCAAATGTGTACTTGCAGTATATACAGAAAGAGTATTTCAAAACTAAGCAACCAAAAGTAAGGTTCAACTCCATTAGTTGAATGCACAGATGAGAAAGAAGTTTCACAGAATGTTTCTGTGTAGTTTTTATTTGAAGATATTACTTTTTCCACAATAGGCCGCAGAGCGCTCCATATGTCCACTTGCACTACCTACAGAAAGAGTGTTTGAAAACACCTCAATCAAAAGTTAGGTTCACCTCTATTAGTTGAATGCACACATCAGAAAGAAATTTCACAGTATGTTTCTGTGTAGTTTTTATTTGAGGATATTCCTTTTGCACTATGGGCCTCTTAACGCTCCAAATGTCCACTTGCAGTTTGTACAGAAAGAGTGTTACAAAACTCCTGAATCTAAAGTAAGATTCAACCTTATTAGTTGAATGCACAGATCAGAAAGAAGTTTCACAGAATGCTTCTGTTTAGTTTTTATTTGAAGATATTCCTGTTTCCCTGATAGGCCGCATAGCACTCCCGATGTCCACCTGCAGTTTCTACAGAAAGAGTGTTTCAAAACTCCTCAATCAAAAGTAAGGTTCAACTCTGTTAGTTGAATGCACAGATCAGAACGAAATTTCACAGAATGTTTCTGTGTAGTTTTTATTTCAAGTTATTCTTATTCCACGATAGGCTGCATAACGCTCCAAATGTCCACTTGCAGTTTCTATAGAAGAGTGTTTCAAAGTTCCTCAATAAAAAGTAAGGTTCTACTGAGTTAGTTGAATGCACAGATCAGGAAGAAGTTTCACAGAATGCTTCTGTGTAGTAATTATTTGAAGATATTCCTTTTTCCACGATAGAGCCCTTAGCGGCTCGAAACGTCCAATAGCAGTTTTCACAGAAAGAGTGTTTCAAAACTCCTCAATCTAAGTAAGATTCGACTCTGTTAGCTGAATGCACAGATCAGAA
Organism: Nomascus leucogenys; assembly: GCF_006542625.1. Taxonomy (NCBI): domain Eukaryota; kingdom Metazoa; phylum Chordata; class Mammalia; order Primates; family Hylobatidae; genus Nomascus; species Nomascus leucogenys. The sequence goes on from NW_022097726.1 coordinate 7,133, forward strand.
AGAAGGTTCACAGAATGCTTCTGTTTAGTTTTTATTTGAAGATATCCCTTTTTCCACGAAAGGCCGCATGTCACTTCAAATATCCACTTACAGTTTCTACACAAAGTGTGTTTCAAATCTCCTCAATGAAAAGGAAGGTACAACTCTGTTAGTTGAATGCACAGATCAGAAAGAAGTTTCACAAAATGCTTCTCTGTAGTTTTTATTGTAGATATTCCCTTTTCCTCGATTGGCCGCGTAGCACTAAAAATGTCCACTTGCATTTTCTCTAGAAAGAGTGTTTCAAAACCCCTCAATCAAAAGTAAGGTTAATCTCTCTTAGGTGAATGCACAGATCAGAAAGAAGTTGCACAGAATGCTTTTGTGTAGTTTTTATTTGAAGACATTCCTTTTCCACTATATGCCTCTTAGCACTCCGAATGTCCACCTGCAGTTTCTACAGGAGGAGTGTTTCAGAACTGCTCAATCAAAAGTAAGCATCCACTCCGTTAGTTGAAAGCACAGAACAGAAAGAAGTTTCACACAATGTTTCTGTGTAGTTTTTATTTGAAGATATTCCTTTTTGCACTATAGGCCCTTAGCGCTCTGAATGTCCACTTGCAGTTTCTACAGAAAGAATGTTTCAGAACTCCACAGTCAAAAGTAAGGTTCAACTCTGTTAGTTCAATGCACAGACCAGAAAGAAGTAGCACAGAATGCTTCTGTGTAGTTTTATTTGAGGATATTCGTTTTCCACTATAGGCCCCTTAGGGCACCGAATGTCCACTTGCTGTTCCACAGAAAGAGTGTTTCAGAACTCCTCAATCAAAAATAATCTTCAACTCTGTTAGTTCAATGCAAAGATCAGAAAGAAGTTTCACAGAATGCTTCTTTGTGGTTTTTACTTGAAGATATTACGTTTTCCACTGTAGGCCCCATAGCGCTACGAATGTCCACTTACAGTTTCTACAGAAAGAGTGTTTCAGAACTCCTCAATCAAAGTAAGGTTCAACTCTGCTAGTTGAATGCACAGATCAGAAAGAAGTTTCACAGAATGCTTCTGTGTAGTATTTATTTGAAGATATTCCTTTTTGCACTATAGGCCCCTTAGCGCTCCGAATATCCACTTGCTTTTTCTACAGAAAGAGTGTTTCAGAACTCCTCAATCAAAACTAAGGTTGAACTCTGTTAGTGAATGCACAGAACAGAAAATAGCTTTACAGAATGCTTCTGTGTAGTTTTTCTTTGAAGATATTCCTTTTCCACTATGTGACTCTTAGTGCTCCGAATGTCCTCTTGCGGTTTCTATATAAAGAGGCTTTCAGAACTCGTCAGTCAAAGTAAGCTTCCACTCTCTTAATTGAATGCTCAAATCAGAAAGAAGTTTCACACAATGCTTCTGTGTGGTTTAATTTGAAAATATTCCATTTTCCACTATAGGCCCCTTAGCGCTCCGAACGTCCACTTGCGGTTTCTACAGAGTGTTTCAGAACTCCTCAATCAAAAGTAAGATTCAGCTCTGTTAGCTGAATACACGGATAAGAAAGAAGTTAAACAGAATGCTTCTGTGTAGTTTTTACTTGAAGATATTCCTTTTCCACTATAGGCCCCATAGGCTTAGAATGTCCCCCTGTGGTTTCTACAGAAAGATTGGTTCAGATCTCCTCTATCAAAAGTAAGTTTCAACTCTGTTAGTTGAATGCACAGATCAGAAAGAAGTTCCACAGAATGCTTCTCTGTAGTTTTTTTTGAAGATATTCCTTTTTCCACTGCACGGCCCATAACGCTCTGAAATTCCCCTTGCGGTTTCTACTGAAAGAGTGTTTCAGAACTCCTCAATCGAAAGTAATGTTCAACTCTGTGAGTTCAGTGTACAGATCAAAAAGGAGTTTCACAGAATGCTTCTGTGTAGTTTTAATTCGAAGGTATTCCTTTTTCCACTATAGGCCCCTTAGCACTCCAAATGTCCGTTTGCGGTTTCTACAGAAAGAGTGTTTCAGAACTCCTCTATCAAAAGTCAGGTTCAAATCTGTGAGTTGAATGCACAGATCAGAAACAAGTTTAACAGAATGCTTCTGTGTAGTTTTTATTTGAAGGTATTCCTTTTACACTGTAGGCTCTTGGAGCTCTGAATGTCCACTTGCGGTTTCTACAGAGAGAGTCTTTCAGAGCTCGTCAGTCAAAGTAAATTTCAACTCTCTTAGTTGAATGCAGAAATCAGATAGGAGTTTCACAGAATACTTCTGTGTAGTTTTATTTGAAGATATTCCTTTTTCCACTATAGGCCCCTTAGAACTCCGAATGTCCAATTCGGTTTCTACAGAAAGTGTGTTTTAGAACTTCCTCAACCAAATGTAAGATTCAACCACGTTAATTGAATGCACAGATAAGAAAGAAGTTGAACAGAATGCTTCTGTTTAGTTTTTACTTGTAGATATTCCTTTTTCCACTATATGCATCTTACCGGCTAAAAAGGTCCACTTGCAGTTTCTAGAGAAAGAGTGTTTCAGATCTCCTCAATCAAAAGTAAGATTCAACTCTGTTTTGAATGCACAGATCAGAAAGAAGTTTCACAGAAGGCCTATGTGTAGTTTTTATTTGAAGATATTCCTTTTTCCACTATAGGCCTCATAGCGCTCCAAATGTCCACTTGCATTCTACAGTAAGTGTTCTTCAGAACTCTTCAATCAAAGTAAGTTTCAAATCTGTTACTTGAATGGACAGAACAGAAAGAAGTTTCACAGAATGATTCTGTGTAGTTTTTATTTGAAGATATTCCTTTTTCCACTATAGGCCCCTTAGCGCTCCGAAATTCCACTTGCTGTTCTACAGAAAGAGGGTTTCAGAACTCCTCAATCAAAAAGTAAGGTCCCACGCTGTTAGCTGAATGTACAGATCAGAAGGAAGTTTCACCGAATGCTTCTGTGTATTTTTATTTGAGGATATTCCTTTTCCACTATAGGACCCTTTGAGCTCTGAATGTACACTTGCGGTTTCTGCACAAAGAGATTTTCAGATCTCTCTATCAAAAGTAAGGTTCAACTCTGTTAGTTGAATCACAGATCAGAAAGAACTTTCACAGAATCCTTCTGTGCAGTGTTTATTTGAAGATATTCCTTTTCACTGTAGGTCCCTTAACGCTCCGAATGTCCACTTGCGGTTTCTACAGAAAGAGTGTTTCAGAACTCCTCAATCAAAAGTAGTATTTTATTCAGTTAGTTGAGTGCACAGATCAGAAAGAAGTTTCACAGAATTCTTCTGTGTACTTTTTATTGAAGATATTCCTTTTCCACTACAGGCCCCTTTGCGCTCCAAATGTAAACTTGCGGTTTCTACGGAAAGAGTGTTCAGAACTCATCCATCAAAAATAAGGTTCAACTCTCTCAGTTGAATGCACAGATCAGAAAGACATTTCTCAGAATGCTTCTGTGTCGTTTTTATTTGAAGATATTCGTTTTCCACAATAGGCCCTTAGCGCTCCGAATGTCCCCTTGAGGTTTCTACAGAAAGTTTTATTGAGAACTCCTCAATCAGAAGTAAGGTTCAACTCTGTTAGTTGAATGCACAGATCAGAAAGAAGTTTCACAGAATGCTTCGTTGTATTTTTTATTTCAAGATATTCCTTTTTCCACTATAAGACCCTTAGCGTTCCGAATGTCCACTTGCAGTTTCTACACGAAAGTGTGTTACAGAACTCATCTATCAAAAGGAAGGTTCACTCTCTTAGATCAATGCACAGATCAGAAAAAATTCTAACAGAGCGCTTCAGTGTAGCTCGTATTTGAATACATTGCTTTTCAACTATACGCCCTAGCGCTCTGAATGTCCACCTGCAGTTTCTACAGAAAGACTCTTTCAGAACTCCTCAATCAAAAGTAAGGTTCAACTCTGTTAGTTGAAAGCAGAGATCAGAAGGACGTTTCACAGAATGCTTCTGTGTGGTTTTCATTTGAAGATACTCCATTTTCCGCTGGAAGGCCCATTGGCATACCGAATGTCCACGTGCGGCTTCTACAGAAAAAGTATTTCAGAACTGCTTAAGCAAAAGTAAGTTTCAACTCTGTAGATGAATGCACAGATCAGAAAGAAGTTTCACAGAATGCTTCTGAGTAGTTTTATTTGAAGATATTCATTTTTCCACTATAGACCAATTAGCGCTATGAACGTCCACTTGCAATTTCTACAGAAAGAGTGTTTCATAACTGCTCTATCAAAAGTATGTTCAACTCTGTTAGTTTTATGCACAGATCAGAAAGGAGTTTCAGAGAATGATTCTGTGTAGTCTTTATTTGAAGATATTCCTTTTTCCTCTATAGACCACTTAGCGCTCTGAAAGTCCACTTGCAGTTTCTACAGAAAGCGTGTCTCAGAACTGCTCAATCAAAAGTGAGGTTCAACTCTGTTAGATGAATGCGTAGATTGGAAAGAATTTCACAGAATGCCTCTGCGTAGTTTTATTTGAGGATATTCCTTTTCCACAATAGGCCCCTAAGTGCTCTGAATGTCCACTTGCACTTTCTACAGAAAGAGCGTTTCAGAACTCCTCAGTTAAACGTAACGTTCAACTCTGTTAGTTGAATGCACAGATCGGAAAGAAGTTCCACAGAATCCTTCTGTGTAGTTTTATTTGAAGATATTCCTTTTTCCACTGTAGGCCCTGTAGTGCTCCGTATGTCCACTTGCAGTTTCTACAGAAAGGGTGTTTCAGAACTACTGAATCAAAAGTAAGGTTCAGTCTGTTACCTGAATGCACAGATAAGAAAGGAGTTTTCACAGAATCCTTCTGTTAGTTTTTATTTGAAGATATTCCTCTTTCTACTACAGACCCTTATAGTTCCGAATGTCCACTTGCCGTTTCTACAGAAAGAGTGTTCAGAACTCTTCAATCAAGAGTGAGGTCAACTCTGTTAGCTGAATGCGCCCATCAGAACAAAGTTTCACAGAATTCTTCTGTGTAGTTTTTATTGAACATATTCCTTTTTCCAGTAGAGGACCCTTAGCACTCCGAATGTCCACTTGCAGTTTCTACAGAAAGAGTGTTTCAGAGCTGCTCAATCAAAAGAAAAGTTCAGCTCTGTTAGCTGAATGCACAGATCAGAAAGAAGTTTCACAGAATGCTTCTGTGTAGTTTTATTTGAAGATATTCCTTTTACACCTTAGGCCACTTAGCACTCTGAATGTCCACTTGCATTTTCCACAGAAAGATTGTTACAGAACTCCTCAATCAAAGGTAAGGTTTAAATCTGTTACTTGAAGGCACCACATCAGAAAGAAGTTTCACAGAATGCTTCTGTAGAGTCTTTATATGAAGTTATACCCTTTTCACTGTAGACCCCTCAGCGCTGCAAATGTCCACTTGCAGTTTCTGCAGAAAGAGTGTTTCATAACTGTCCAATCAAAAGTACGGTTCAACTCTTTCAGTTGAATGCACATGTCAGAAAGAAGTTTCACAGAATGGTTCTGTGTAGTTTTTATTTGAAGATATTCCTTTTTCCAATATACGCCCTTAGCGCCCGAATATCTACTTGAGTTCTACAGAAAGAGTCTTTTAGAACTGCCCAATCAAAAGTACGGTTCAACTCTTTCAGCTGAATGCACATGTCAGAAAGAAGTTTCACAGAATGGTTCCGGTGTAGTTTTTTATTGAAGACATTCCTTTTTCCACTATAGGCCCCTTAGCGCTATGAATGTCCACTGGCAGTTACCACAGAAGAGTGTTTCAGAAATGCTCAATCAAAAAGTATGGTTCAACTCTGTTAGTTGAATGCCACAGATTCAGATAGAAGTTTCAACAGAATGCTTCTGTGTAGTTTTTATTTGAAGCTATTCCTTTTCCACTATAGGCCGCTTAGAGCTCCGAATGTCCCACTTGCAGTTTCCACAGAAAAGTGTTTCAGAACTGCTCAATCAAAAGTAATTTTCATCTCTGTTAGTTGAATGCACACGATCAGAAAAGAAGTTTCACAGAATGGTTCTGTGTTGTTTTCCATTGAAGATATTCTTTTCCACTATATGTCCCTTAGCGCTATTAATGTCCACATGCAGTTTCTAAGGAAAGAGTCTTTCAGAACTGCTCAATGAAAAGTAAGGCCAATTCTGTTCGTTGAAGGGCCCAAATCATAAAGAAGTTTCACAGAATGCTCTGTGTAGTTTTATTTGAATATATTACTTTTTCCACAATAGGCCCTTTAATGCTCCTAATATCCTCTTGCAGTTTCTACAGAAAGAGTGTTTCAGAACTGCTCAATCAAAAGTGAGGTAACTCTGTTAGTTGAATGCACAGAAGAGCAAGAAGTTTCACAGAATGCTTCTGTGTAGTTTTTATTTGAAGATAATCTTTTCCACTGGTAGGCTCATTTGCGCTCCGAATGTCTGCTCGGTTTCTACAGCAAACATTTTCAGAACTGTTAAATCAAAACTAGTGTGTCACATCTGTTATTTGAATGCTCAGATCAGAAAGAAGTCTCACAGAAGCTTCTGTGTAGTTTCTACTTGAAGATATTCCTAAAATCCACTATAGGCCTTAGGGCTCTGAATGTCCTCTTGCAGTTTTCTACAGAAAGAATGATTCAGAACTGCGCAATGAAAAGTAAGGTTCAGCTCTGTTAGTTGAATGCACAGAAACAGAAAGAAGATTCAAAGAATGCTCTGTGTAGTTTTTATTTGAAGTTATTCCTTTTTCCAAAATAGGCCCTTAGCGCTCCAAATGCCCACTTGCAGCTTCTATCATTGAAAGAGCGTTTCAGAACCTGCTTCAATCAAAAAGTAAGTTTCAACTCTGTTAGTTGACATGCACAGAACACAAAGAAGTTTCACGGAATGGTTCTGTTAGTTTTTATTTGAAAGATATTCTTTTTTCCACTATAGGCCTCAGAGCGCTCCGAATGTCCACTTGCACATTCTACAAAAAGAGTGTTTCAGAACTACTCAGTCAAAAGTAATCTTCAACCCTGTTAGCTGAATGCACAGAACAGAAAGAAGTTTCACAGAATGCTTCTGTGTAGTTTTTATTGAAGATATTCCTTTTTCCAGTATAGGCCCATTAGCGCCCAGAATGTCCAATTGCAGTTTCTACTGAAAGAGTGTTTCAGAACTGCTCAAACAAAAGTAAGGTTCAACTCTGTTAGTTGAATGCACGGAACAAAAGCAGTTTCACAGAATGCTTCTGTGTAGTTTTTATTTGAAGATATTCCTTTTTCCAATATACGCCCCTTAGCGCTCCGAATATCTACTTGCAGTTTCTACAGAAAGAGTCTTTAGAACTGCCCAATCAAAAGTACGTTCAACTCTTTCAGCTGAATGCACATGTCAGAAAGAAGTTTCACAGAATGGTTCCGTGTAGTTTTTATTTGAAGACATTCCTTTTTCCACTATAGGCCCTTAGCGCTATGAATGTCCACTGGCAGTTACCACAGAAAGAGTGTTTCAGAAATGCTCAATCAAAAGTATGGTTCAACTCTGTTAGTTGAATGCACAGATCAGATAGAAGTTTCACAGAATGCTTCTGTGTAGTTTTTATTTGAAGCTATTCCTTTTTCCACTATAGGCCCTTAGAGCTCCGAATGTCCACTTGCAGTTTCCACAGAAAGAGTGTTTCAGAACTGCTCAATCAAAAGTAATTTTCATCTCTGTTAGTTGAATGCACAGATCAGAAAGAAGTTTCACAGAATGGTTCTGTGTTGTTTTCATTTGAAGATATTCCTTTTTCCACTATATGTCCCTTAGCGCTATTAATGTCCACATGCAGTTTCTAAGAAAGAGTCTTTCAGAACTGCTCAATGAAAAGTAAGGGCCAATTCTGTTCGTTGAATGCACAGATCATAAAGAAGTTTCACAGATGCTTCTGTGTAGTTTTTTATTTGAATATATTACTTTTTCCACAATAGGCCCTTTAACGCTCCTAATATCCTCTTGCAGTTTCTACAGAAAGAGTGTTTCAGAACTGCTCAATCAAAAGTAGGTTCAACTCTGTTAGTTGAATGCACAGAAGAAAGAAGTTTCACAGAATGCTTCTGTGTAGTTTTTATTTGAAGATATCTTTTTCCACTGTAGGCTTTTTGCGCTCCGAATGTCTGCTTCGTTTCTACAGCAAAGAGTTTTCAGAACTGTTAAATCAAAACTAGTGTTCACATCTGTTATTTGAATGCTCAGATCAGAAAGAAGTTCACAGAATGCTTCTGTGTAGTTTTTTACTTGAAGATATTCCTTTTTCCACTATAGGCCCTTAGCTCCGAATGTCCTCTTGCAGTTTCTACAGAAAGTGCTAGAACTGCTCAATCAAAAGTAAGGTTCACTCTGTTAGTTGAATGCACAGATCAGAAAGAGGTTTCACAGAATGCTTCTGTGTAGTTTTTATTTGAAGATATTCCTTTTTCCACAGTAGGCCCCTTAGCGATCCAAATGTCCACTTGCAGTTTCTACAGAAAGAGCGTTTCAGAACTGCTCAATCAAAGTAAGTTTCAACTCTGTTAGTTGAATGCACAGAACACAAGAAGTTTCACAGAATGCTTCTGTTAGTTTTTATTTGAAGATATTCTTTTTCACCTTAGGCCAGCGCTCTGAATGTCCACTTGCAGTTTCTACAGAAAGAGTGTTTCAGAACTTCAATCAAAGTAATTTCAACTCTGTTACTTGAAGCACACATCAGAAAGAAGTTTCACAGAATGCTTCTGTAGAGTTTTTATTGAAGATATTCCTTTTTCCAGTAACCCCTCAGCGCTGCAAATGTCCATTGCAGTTTCAGAAAGAGTGTTTCATAACTGTCAATCAAAAGTACGGTTCAACTCTTTCAGTTGAATGCACGCAAAAGAGTTTCACAGAATGGTTCTGTGTAGTTTTTATTTGAAGATATTCCTTTTTCCAATATACGCCCCTTAGCGCTCCGAATATCTACTTGCAGTTTCTACAGAAAGAGTCTTTTAGAACTGCCAATCAAAAGTACGGTTCAACTCTTTCAGCTGAATGCACATGTCAGAAAGAAGTTTCACAGAATGGTTCCGTGTAGTTTTTATTTGAAGACATTCCTTTTTCCACTATAGGCCCCTTAGCGCTATGAATGTCCACTGGCAGTTACCACAGAAAGAGTGTTTCAGAAATGCTCAATCAAAAGTATGGTTCAACTCTGTTAGTTGAATGCACAGATCAGATAGAAGTTTCACAGAATGCTTCTGTGTAGTTTTTATTTGAAGATATTCCTTTTTCCACTATAGGCCGCTTAGAGCTCCGAATGTCCACTTGCAGTTTCCACAGAAAGAGTGTTTCAGAACTGCTCAATCAAAAGTAATTTTCATCTCTATTAGTTGAATGCACAGATCAGAAAGAAGTTTCACAGAATGCTTCTGTGTTGTTTTCATTTGAAGATATTCCTTTTTCCACTATATGTCCCTTAGCGCTATTAATGTCCACATGCAGTTTCTACAGAAAGAGTCTTTCAGAACTGCTCAATGTAAAGTAAGGGCCAATTCTGTTCGTTGAATGCACAGATCATAAAGAAGTTTCACAGAATGCTTCTGTGTAGTTTTTATTTGAATATATTACTTTTTCCACAATAGGCCCTTTAATGCTCCTAATATCCTCTTGCAGTTTCTACAGAAAGAGTGTTTCAGAACTGCTCAATCAAAAGTGAGGTTCAACTCTGTTAGTTGAATGCACAGAAGAGCAAGAAGTTTCACAGAATGCTTCTGTGTAGTTTTTATTTGAAGATAATCTTTTTCCACTGTAGGCTCCTTTGCGCTCCGAATGTCTGCTTCGGGTTTCTACAGCAAGACATTTTCAGAACTGTTAAATCAAAAGTAGTGTTCACATCTGTTATTTGAATGCTCAGATCAGAAAGAAGTCTCACAGAATGCTTCTGTGTAGTTTCTACTTGAAGATATTCCTAAATCCACTATAGGCCCTTAGGGCTCTGAATGTCCTCTTGCAGTTTCTACAGAAAGAATGATTCAGAACTGCGCAATGAAAAGTAAGGTTCAGCTCTGTTAGTTGAATGCACAGAACAGAAAGAAGATTCAAAGAATGCTTCTGTGTAGTTTTTATTTGAAGTTATTCCTTTTTCCAAAATAGGCCCCTTAGCGCTCCAAATGTCCACTTGCAGCTTCTACAGAAAGAGCGTTTCAGAACTGCTCAATCAAAAGTAAGTTTCAACTCTGTTAGTTGAATGCACAGAACACAAAGAAGTTTCACGGAATGCTTCTGTTTAGTTTTTATTTGAAGATATTCTTTTTTCCACTATAGGCCTCAGAGCGCTCCGAATGTCCACTTGCACTTTCTACAAAAAGAGTGTTTCAGAACTACTCAGTCAAAAGTAATCTTCAACCCTGTTAGTTGAATGCACAGAACAGAAAGAAGTTTCACAGAATGCTTCTGTGTAGTTTTTATTTGAAGATATTCCTTTTTCCAGTATAGGCCCATTAGCGCCCAGAATGTCCAATTGCAGTTTCTACAGAAAGAGTGTTTCAGAACTGCTCAAACAAAAGTAAGGTTCAACTCTGTTAGTTGAATGCACGGAACCAAAAGCAGTTTCACAGAATGCTTCTGTGTAGTTTTTATTTGAAGATATTCCTTTTTCCACTACAGGCCCCTTACTATTCTGAATGTCCACATGCAGTGTATACAGAAAGAGAGTTTCAGAACAGCTCAATCAAAAGTAAGCTTTAACTCTGTTAGATGAATGCACAGAAAAGAGAGAAGTTTCACAGAATGCTTCTGTGTTGTTTTTATTTGAAGATAGTCCTTTTTCGGCTATATTCCCCTTAGCGCTCCGAATGTCCACTAGCCTTTTCTACAGAAAGAGTGTTTCAGAACTGCTCAATCAAAAGTAAGGTTCAACCCTGTTCGTTCAATGCACAGATAAGAAAAATGTTTCACAGAATGCTTCTGTGTAGTTTTTATTTGATAATATTCCTTTTCCCATAAAGGCTCCTTAGCAATCAGAATGTCCACTTGCAGTTTCTAGACAAAGAGTGTTTCAGAACTCCTCCATCAAAAGTAAGGTTCAACTCTGTTAGTTGAATGCACAGATCAGAAAGAAGTTTCACAGAATGTTTCTGTGTAGTTTTCATTTGAAGATATTCCTTTTTCCACTATAGGCCCCATAACGCTCCAAAATTCCACTTGTAGTTTCTACAGAAAGAGTGTTTCAGAACTTCTCAATCGAAAGTATGGTTCAACTCTGTTAGTTGAATGTGCAGATCAGAAGGACGTTTCACAGACTGCTTCTGTGTAGTTTTTATTTGAAAATATTCCTTTTCCAATCTTGGCCCCTTAGGTCTCCGAATGTCCAGTTGCAGTTTCTACATAAAGAGTGTTTCAGAACACCTCAATCAAAAATAAGGTTCAACTCTGTTATTTGAATGCACAGATCAGAAAGAAGTTTCACAGAATGCTTCTGTGTAGTTTTTATTTGAATATATTCCTTTTTCCACTGTAGGCCCCTTAGCGTTCTAAATTTCCACTTGCAGTTTCCACAGAAAGAGTGTTTCAGAACTCCTCAATCAAAAGTAAGGTTCAACTCTCTTAGTTGAATGCACAGATCAGAAAGAAGTTTCACATAATCTTTCTGTGTAGTTTTTATTTGAAGATATTCCTTTTTCCACAATTGGCCGCCTAGAGCTCCGAGTGGCCACTAGCAGTTTCTACAGAAATAGTGTTTCAGAACTGCTTAATCAACAGTAAGCTTCAACTCTGTTTGCTGAATTCACAGATCTGAAAGGAGTTTCACAGAATGCTTCTGTGTATTTTTTATTTAAAGATATTCCTTTTTCCACTATAGGCCCCTTAGCGATCTGAATGTCCACTTGCAGTTTGTACAGAGTCCTTCAGAACTGCTCAATCAAAAGTAAGATTCAACTCTGTTAGTTGCATGCACAGAGTAGACAGAAGTTTTACAGAATGCCTCTGTGTAGTTTTTTTTGAAGATATTCCTTTTTGCACTATAGGCCACTTATCGCTCCGAATGTCCACTTGCAGTTTCTACAGAAAGAGTGTGTCAGAACTCGTCAATCAAAAGTAAGATTCAACTCTGTTAGTTGAATTCGCAGAGAAGAAAGAAGTTTCACAGCATGCTTGTGGGTAGATTTTATTTGAAGATATTCCTTTTTTCACTATAGGACCCTTAGATCTCAAAATGTCCGGTTGCAGTTTCTGCAGAAAGAGTGTTTCAGAAGTGCTGAATCAAAAGTAAATTTTGACTCCATTTGTTGAATGCACAGATCAGAAATTAGTGTCACAGAATGCTTCTGTGTACTTTTTATTTCAATTTATTCCTTTTTCCAATATAGGCCCCTTTGCGATCCGAATGTCCACTTGGAGTTTCAACAGAAAGAGTGTTTCAGAACTGCTCAATCAAAAGTAAAGTTCAACTCTGTTAGTTGAATACACAGATCAGAAAGGAGTTTTACAGAGTGCTTCTGTGTAGTTTTTATTTGAAGATATTCCTTTTTCCAATAGGCAACTCAGCGCTCCGAATGTCCACTTGCAGTTTCTACGGAAAGAGTGTTTCAGAACTGCTCAGTCAACAATAAGCTTCAATTCAGTTAGTTGATTGCCCAGAACAGAAAGAAATTTCACAGAATGCTTCCGTGTAGTTTTCATTTGAAGATATTCCTTTTTCCACTGTAGGCCCCGTAGCACTCAGAAAATCCACTTGCAGTTTCTACAGAAAGAGTGTTTCAGAATTGATCAATCAAAGGTAAGCTTCAACTCTTTTAGTTGAATGCATAGAACAGAAAGTAGTTTCACAGAATGCTTCTGTGTAGTTTTTATTTGAGGATAATCCTTTTTCTACTGTTGGCCCCTTAGCGTTCCGAATGTCCTCTTGCAGTTTCTACAGAAAGAGTGTTTCAGAACTGCTCAATCAAAAGTTAGCTTCAACTCTGTTAATTGAATCCAAAGAACAGAAAGCAGTTTCACCGAATGCTTCGGTGTAGTTTTTATTTGAAGGTATTCCTTTCTCCACAATAGGCTCCTTAGTTCTCCGCATGTCCAAGTGCAGTTTCCACATAAAGAGTGTTTCAGAACTGCTCAATCAAAAGTAAGCTTCAGCTCTGTTAGTTGAATGCACAGAACAGAAAGAAGTTTCACAGAATGCTTCTGGGAAGTTTTTATTTGGAGATATTACTTTTTCCACTACAGGCCCTTAGCTCTCCGAATATCCACTTGCAAATCCAACAGAAAGAGAGTTTCAGAACTGCTCAATCAAAAGTAAGCTTCAACTCTGTTATTTGAATTCAAAGAACAGAAAGAAGTTTCAAAGAATGCTTCTGTGTAGTTTTATTTGGAGATATTCCTTTTCACTATAGGCCCCTTAGCGCTCAGAATGTCCACTTGCAGTTTCTACACAAAGAATATTTCCGATCTGCTCAGACAAAAGCAAGCTTGAAATCTGTTAGTTGAATGCACAGAACAGAAAGTAGTTTCACAAAATGCTTCTGTGTAAATTTTATTCAATGATATTCCTTTTTCCTCTATAGGCCCCTTATCGCTACGAATGTCCACTTGCAGTTTCTACAGAAAGAGTGTTTCAGAACTGCTCAATCAAACGTAAGCTTCAACTCTGTTAGTTGAAGGCACAGAACAGAAAGAAGTTTCACAGAATGCTTCTCTTTAGTTGTTATTTGAAGATAATACTTTTTCCAGTGTAGGCCTCTTAGCGAACCGAATGTCCACTTGATGTTTCTACAGAAAGTGGTTTCAAAACTGCTCAATCAAAAGTAAGGTACAACCCTGTTTGTTGAATGAACAGAACAGAAACAAGTTTCACAGAATGCTTCTCTGTAGTTTTTATTTGTAGATATTTCTTTTTCCACTATAGGCCCCTAAGCATTCCGAATGTCCACTTGCAGATCCTACAGACTGCTTCAGAACTGCTCAATCAAAAGTAAGTTTCAACTCTGTTAGTTGAATGCACAGAACAGAAAGCAGTTTCAGACAATGCTTCGGTGTAGTTTTTATTTGAAGATATTCCTTTTTCCACGATAGGCCCTTAGCACTCAGAATGTCCACTTGCAGTTTCTACATAAAGAGTGTTTCAGAACTGCTGAATCAAAAGTAAGCTTCAACTCTGTTAGTTGAATACACAGAACAGAAAGAGGTTTCACAGAATGCTTCTGTGTAGTTTTTATTTGAAGATATTCCTTTTTCCACTATAGGCCCCTTAGCACCTGGAATGTCCACTTGCAGTTTCTAAAGATAGAGTGTTTCAGAACTGCTCAATCAAAAGAACGCTTCAATTCCGTTAGTTGAATGCACAGAACAGAAAGAAGTTTCACAGAATGCTTCTGTGTAGTTGTTATGTGGAGATAATCCTCTTTCCACTGTAGGCACCTCAGCGCTTCGAATGTCCACTTGCAGATTCTACAGAAAGAGTGTTTCAGAACTGCGCAATCAAAAGTAAGCTCCTACTCTGTTAGTTGAATGCACAGAAGAGAAAGAATTTTCACACAATGCTTCTGTGTAGTTTTTATTCGAAGATATTCCTTTTTCCCCTATAGGCCCCTTAGCGCCATGAATGTCCACATGCAGGTTCTACAGAAAGAGTGTTTCAGAAATGCTCAATCAAAAGTAAGCTTCAACTCTCTTAGTTGAATGCACAGAACAGAAAGAAGTTTCACAGAATGCTTCTGTGTAGTTTTTATTTGAAGATATTCCTTTTTGCACTATAGGCCCCTTAGCGCTGCGTATGTCCACTTGTAGATTGTACAGAAAGAGTGTTTCAGGACTGCTCAATCAAAAGTAAGCTTCAACTCTGTTAGTTGAATGCACAGAACAGAAAGAAGTTTCACAGAAGGCTTCTGTGTAGTTTTTGTTTGGAGATATTCCTTTTTCAACTATAGGCCCCTTTGCGCTCCGAATGTCCTCTTGCAGTTTCTACAGAAAGAGTGTTTCAGAACACCTCAATCAAAAGTAAGTTTTAACTCTGTTAGTTTAATGCCCACAACAGAAAGAAGTTCCACTGAATGCTTATGTGTAGTTTTTATTTGAAGATATTACTTTTTCCACTGTAGGCCCCTTAGCTTTCCGAATATCCAACTGCAGTTTCTACAGAAAGGGTGTTTCAGAACTGCTCAATCAAAAGTAAGCTTCAACTCTGTTAGTTGAATGCACAACAGCAAAAAAGTTTCACAGAATGCTTCTGAGTAGTTTTAATTTGAAGATATTACTTTTTCCTCTATATGCCAATTAGCGCTCTGAGTATCCACTTTCACTTTCTACAGAAAGAGTGTTTCAGAACTGCTCAATCAAAAGCAAGCTTCAACTCTGTTAGTTGAATGTGCAGAACAGAAAGAAGTTTCACAGAATGCTTCTGTGTAGTTTTTATTTGAGATATTCCTATTTGCACTATAGGCCCCTTAGCGCTCAAATGAACAATTGCAGTTTCTACAGAAAGAGTGTTTCAGAACTGCTCAATCAAAGGTAATCTTCAACTCTGTTATTTGAATGCACAAAACAGAAAGATGTTTCACAGAATGCTTCTGTGTAGTTTTCATTTGAAGATATTCCTTTTTCCACTATAGGCCCCTTAGCGCTCCGAATGTCCACTTGCAGTTTCTACAGATAGAGTTTTTCAGAACTGCTCAATCAAAAGTAAGCTACAACTCTGTGAGTTGAATGCACAGAACAGAAAGAAGTTTCACAGAATGCTTCTGTGTTGTTTTTATTTGGAAATATTCCTTTTTCCACTATAGGACCCTTAGCTCTCAGAATATCCACTTGCAGTTTCTACAGAAAGAGTGTTTCATAATTGCTCCATCAAAAGTGAGCTGAAAATCTGTTAGTTGAATACACAGAACAGAAAGAAGTTTCACAGAATTCTTCTGTGCAGTTTGTATTTGAGGATATTCCTTTTTCCAGTATGGGTCCCTTAGCACCCAGAGTGTCCTTTTCCAGTTTGTACAGAAAGACTGTTTCTGATGTGCTCAAAAAAAGTAAGCTTCAACTCTGTTAGTTGAATGCACAGAACAGTAAGAAGTTTCATAGAATGCTTCTGTGTAGTCTTTATTTGAAGATACTCCTTTTTCACTATAGGCCCCTTAGCGCTCCGAATGTCCACTTGCAGTTGCTACACAAAGAGAGTTTCAGAACTGCTCAATCAAAAGTATGCTTTAACTCTGTTAGTTGAATTCACAGAAGATAAAGAAGTTTCACAGAATGCTTCTGTGTAGTTTTTATTTGAGGATATTACTTTTTCCACTATAGGCCCATTAGCTCTCCGAATGTCCACTTGCAGTTTCTACAGAAACATTGTTTCAGAAATGCTGAATCAAAACTAAATTGCAACTCTGTTAGTTGAATGCACAGAACAGAAAGAAGTTTCACAGAATGTTACAGTGTAGTTTTTATTTGAAGATATTCCTTTTTCCACAATAGGCCCCATTTTGCTCTGAATGTCCACGAGCAGTTTCTACAGAAAGTGTTTCAGAAGTGCTGAATCAAAAGTAAGAATCAACACTATTAGTTGAATGCACTGAAAAGAAAGGATCTTCACAGAATACTTCTATGTTGTTTTTATTTGGAGATATTCCTTTTTCCACTATAATCCCCTTAGCGCTCCGAATGTCCACTTGCAGTTTCTACAGAAAGAGTGTTTCAGAACTGCTCAATCAAAAGTAAGCTTCAACTCTGTTAGCTGATTGCAGAGAAGAGAAAGAAGTTTCACAGAATGCTTCTGTGTGGTTTTTATTTGAAGATATTCCTTTTTCTACTATAGGCCCCTTAGTGTTCCGAATATACACTTGCAGTTTCTACAGAAAGAGTGTTTCAGAACTGCTCAATCAAAAGTAAGCTTTATCTCTGTTAGTTGAATGCACGGAAAAGAAGTTTTCACAGAATGCTTTTGTGTAGTTTTTATTTGAATTTAGTTCTTTTTCCCCTATAGGCCCTTAGCGCACAGAATGTCCACTTGCAGTTTCTTCAGAAAGAGTGTTTCAGAACTGCTCAATCAAAAGTAAGCTTCAGCTCTGTTAGTTGAATGCACAGAACAGAAAGAGTTTCATATAATGCTTCTGTGTAGTTTTTATTTGAAGATATTCCTTTTTCCACCATAGGCGCCTTAGCACTCCGAATGTCCACTTGCATTTTCTACAGAAAGAGTGTTTCAGAACTGCTCAATCAAAAGGAAGCATCAACTCTGTTTGTTGAATGCACAGAACAGAAAGAAGTTTCACAGAATGCTTCTGTGTTGTTTTTATTTGAAGATATTCCTTTTTCCCCTATAGGCCCCTTAGCACTCCGAATGTCCAGATGCACTTTCTACAGAAAGAGTGTTTCAGAATTGCTCAATCAAAAGTAAGTTTCAACTCTGTTAGTTCAATGCACAGAACAGAATGTAGTTTCACAGAATTCTTCTGTGTAGTTTTTGTTTGAAGATATTCCTTTTTCCACTATAGGCCAATTAGTGCTCAGAAT
>NW_022097727.1:0-22602 GCF_006542625.1 Nomascus leucogenys
ATTCTGAACGATAATTGGCCTATAGTGGAAAAAGGACTATCTTCAAATAAAAACTAAACAGAAGCATTCTGTGAAAATTCTTTCTGTTCTGTGCATTCAACTAACAGATTTGAAGCTTAATTTTGATTGAGGAGTTCTGAAAACTCTTTCTGTAGAAACTGCAATTGGATATTCTGAGCGCTGAGGAGACTATAGTGGAAAAAGGAATATCTCCAAATAAAACTACGCAGAAGCATTCTGTGAAACTTCTTTCTGTTCTGTGCATTCAACTAACAGAGTTGAAGCTTACTTTTGATTGAGCAGTTCTGAAACACTCTTTCTGTGAAACTGCAAGTGGATATTCTGATCGCTATTTGGCCTACGTGGAAAAAGGAATATCTTCAAATAAAGACTACACAGAAGCTTTCTGTGAAACCATTTTCTGTTCTGTCCATTCAACTAACAGAACTGAATCTTATTTTGATTGAGCAGTTCTGAAACACTCTTTCTGTAGAAACTGCAAGTAGACATTCCGAGCGCTAAATATCCACAGTGGAAAAAGGAATATCTCAACTAAAAACTACACATAAGCATTTGTGAAACATCTTTCTGTTCTGTGCATTCAACTAACAGAGTTGAAGATTACTTTTGATTGAGCAGTTCTGAAACACTCTTTCTGTAGAAACTGCAAGTGGACATTCGAGCGCTAAGGAGCTATAGTGGAAAAAGCAGTATCTTCAAATAAAAACTACACAGAAGCATTCTGTGAAACTTCTTTCTGTTCTGTCATTCAACTAACCGAGTTGAAGCTTACTTTGATTGAGCAGTTCTGAAACACTCTTTCTGTAGAAACTGCATGTGGACATTCAGAGTGCTGAGGGCCTATAGAAGAAAAAGGGATATCTTCAAATAAAAACTACACAGAAGCATTCTGTGAAACTTCTTTCTGTTCTGTGCATTCAACTAACAGATTGAAGCTTTCTTTGATTGAGCAATTCTGAAACACTCTTTTAGAAACTGCAAGTGGACATTCTGAACGCTAAGTGGCCTATAGTGGAAAAAGTGATATCTTCAAATAAAAACTAATAGAAGCATGTGAATCTCCTTTCTGTTCTGTGCATTCAACTAAGAGTTGAAGCTTAGTTTTGATTGAGCAGTTCTGAAACACTCTTTCTGTAGAAACTGCAAGTGGACATTCTAAACGCTAAGGGGCCTACAGAGGAAAAAGGGATATCTTCAAATAAAAACTACACAGAAGCATTCTGTGAAACTCCTTTCTGTTCTGTACATTCAACTAACAGAGTTGAAGTTTACATTTGATTGAGCAGTTCTGAAACACCCTTTCTGTGTAGAAACTGCAAGTGGAATCAGAGCGCTAAGGGCTCATAATTGAAAAAGAATTATGTTCAAATAAAACTACACAGAAGCATTCTGTGAACTTCTTTCTGTTCTGTTCATTCAACTAACAGAGCTGAAGCTTATTTTGATGAGCAGTTCTGAAACACTCTTTCTGTAGAAACTGCAAGTGGACATCAGAGCGCTAAGGGCCATAATGAAAAAGAATATCTTCAAATAAAACTACACAGAAGCATTCTGTGAAACTTCTTTCTGTTCTTGTTCATTCAACTAACAGAGTGAAGCTTATTTTGATGAGCAGTTCTGAAACACTCTTTCTGTAGAAACTGCAAGTGGACATTCTGAGCGCTAAGGGCCTATAGTGGAAAAAGCAGTATCTTCAAATAAAAACTACACAGAAGCATTCTGTGAAACTTCTTTCTGTTCTGTGCATTCAACTAACAGAGTTGAAGCTTACTTTTGATTGAGCAGTTCTGAAACACTCTTTCTGTAGAAACTGCAAGTGCATTCGAGGGCTAAGTCCTATTGGAAAGGGAACACTTCAAATAAAAACTACACAGAAGCATTCTGTGAAACTTCTTTCTGTTCTGTGCATTCAACTAACAGAGTTGAAGCTTACTTTTGATTGAGCAGTTCTGAAACCTCTTTCTGTAGAAACTGCAAGTGGACATTCGAACGCTAAGGGCACATATGGAAAAAGGATATCTTCAAATAAAAACTACACAGAAGCATTCTGTGAAACTTCTTTCTGTTCTGTGCATTCAACTAACAGAGTTGAAGCTTACTTTTGATTGAGCAGTTCTGAAACACTCTTTCTGTAGAAACTGCAAGTGGACATTCTGAACGCTAAGGGGCCTATAGTGGAAAAAGGGATATCTTCAAATAAAAACTACACAGAAGCATTCTGTGAAACTTCTTTCTGTTCTGTGCATTCAACTAACAGAGTTGAAGCTTACTTTTGATTGAGCAGTTCTGAAACACTCTTTCTGTAGAAACTGCAAGTGGACATTCGAGGCTAGGGGCCTATAGTGGAAAAAGGGATATCTTCAAATAAAACTACACAGAAGCATTCTGTGAAACTACTTTCTGTTCTGTGCATTCAACTAACAGAGTTGAAGCTTTCTTTTGATTGAGCAGTTCTGAAACACTCTTTCTGTAGAAACTGCAAGTGGACATTCTGAACGCTAAGGGGCCTAGAGTGAAAAAAGGGATATCTTCAAATAAAACTACACAGAAGCATTCTGTGAAACTTCTTTCTGTTCTGTGCATTCAACTAACAGAGTTGAAGCTTACTTTTGATTGAGCAGTTCTGAAACACTCTTTCTGTAGAAACTGCAAGTGGACATTTGGACGCTAAGGGCCTATAGTGGAAAAAGGAATATCTTCAAATAAAAACTACACAGAAGCATTCTGTGAAACTTCTTTCTGTTCTGTGCATTCAACTAACAGAGTTGAAGCTTCTTTTGATTGAGCAGTTCTGAAACACTCTTTCTGTAGAAACTGCAAGTGGACATTCGAACGCTAAGGGTATAGTGGAAAAAGGTATCAAATAAAAACTACACAGAAGCATTCTGTGAAACTTCTTTCTGTTCTGTGCATTCAACTAACAGAGTTGAAGCTTACTTTTGATTGAGCAGTTCTGAAACCTCTTTCTGTAGAAACTGCAAGTGGACATTCGAACGCTAAGGGGCATATGGAAAAAGGATATCTTCAAATAAAAACTACACAGAAGCATTCTGTGAAACTTCTTTCTGTTCTGTGCATTCAACTAACAGAGTTGAAGCTTACTTTTGATTGAGCAGTTCTGAAACACTCTTTCTGTAGAAACTGCAATGGACATTCTGAACGCTAAGGGGCCTATAGTGGAAAAAGGAATCTTCAAATAAAAACTACACAGAAGCATTCTGTGAAATTCTTTCTGTTCTGTGCATTCAACTAACAGAGTTGAAGCTTACTTTTGATTGAGCAGTTCTGAAACACTCTTTCTGTAGAAACTGCAAGTGGACATTCGAGTGCTAGGGGCCATAGTGGAAAAAGGAATATCTTCAAATAAAAACTACACAGAAGCATTCTGTGAAACTTCTTTCTGTTCTGTGCATTCAACTAACAGATTGAAGCTTCTTTGATTGAGCAGTTCTGAAACACTCTTTCTGTAGAAACTGCAAGTGGACATTCGAGCGCTAAGGGCCTATAGTGGAAAAAGTAACTTCTCAAATAAAAACTACACAGAAGCATTCTGTGAAACTTCTTTCTGTTCTGTGCATTCAACTAACACAGTTGAAGCTTACTTTTGATTGAGCAGTTCTGAAACACTCTTTCTGTAGAAACTGCAAGTGACATTCGATCGCTAAGGCCTATAGTGGAAAAAGTATCTTCAAAAAAAACTACACAGAAGCATTCTGTGAAACTTTTTCTGTTCTGTGCATTCAACTAACAGAGTTGAAGCTTACTTTGATTGAGCAGTTCTGAAACACTCTTTCTGTAGAAACTGCAAGTGGAATTCGAGCGCTAAGGGCCTATAGTGGAAAAAGAATCTTCAAATAAAAACTACACAGAAGCATTCTGTGAAACTTCTTTCTGTTCTGTCATTCAACTAACAGAGTTGAAGCTTACTTTTGATTGAGCAGTTCTGAAACACTCTTTCTGTAGAAACTGCAAGTTGACATTTCGAGCGCTAAAGGGCCTACAGTGGAAAAAGTGATACATTCAAATAAAAACTACACAGAAGCATTCTCTGATACTTCTTTCTGTTCTGTGCATTCAACTAACAGAGTTGAAGCTTACTTTTGCTTCAGTAGTTCTCAAACACTCTTTCTGTAGGAACTGCAAGTGGACCGTCTGAACGCTAAGGGGCCCATAGAGGAAAAAGGGATATCTTCCAATAAAAACCACACAGAAGAATTCTGTGGAACTTCCTCCTGTTCTGTGCATTCAATTAACAGAGTTGAAGCTTAGTTTTGATTGAGCAGTTCTGAACAACCTCACTGTAGAAACTGCAGTGTACATTCGGAGCGCTAAGGGGCCTATAGTGGAAAAAGAAATATCTCCTAATAAAAACTACACAGAAGCATTCTGTGAAACTTCTTTCTGTTCTGTGCATTCAACTAACAGAGTTGAAGCTTACTTTTATTGAGCAGTTCTGAAACACTCTTTCTGTAGAAACTGCAAGTGGACATTCTGAACGATAATTGGCCTATAGTGGAAAAAGGACTATCTTCAAATAAAACTAAACAGAAGCATTCTGTGAAAATTCTTTCTGTTCTGTGCATTCAACTAACAGATTTGAAGCTTAATTTTGATTGAGGAGTCTGAAAAACTCTTTCTGTAGAAACTGCAATTGGATATTCTGAGCGCTGAGGAGACTATAGTGGAAAAAGGAATATCTCCAAATAAAAACTACGCAGAAGCATTCTGTGAAACTTCTTTCTGTTCTGTGCATTCAACTAACAGAGTGAGCTACTTTTGATTGAGCAGTTCTGAAACACTCTTTCTGTGGAAACTGCAAGTGGATATTCTGATCGCTATTTGGCCTACGGTGGAAAAAGGAATATCTTCAAATAAAGACTACACAGAAGCTTTCTGTGAAACCATTTTCTGTTTGTCCATTCAACTAACAGAACTGAATCTTATTTTGATTGAGCAGTTCTGAAACACTCTTTCTGTAGAAACTGCAAGTAGACATTCCGAGCGCTAAATATCCCACAGTGGAAAAGGAATATCTCCAACTAAAAACTACACATAAGCATTTTGTGAAACATCTTCTCTTCTGTGCATTCAACTAACAGAGTTGAAGATTACTTTTGATTGAGCAGTTCTGAAACACTCTTTCTGTAGAAACTGCAAGTGGACATTTGAGCGCTAAGGAGCTTATAGTGGAAAAGCAGTATCTTCAAATAAAAACTACACAGAAGCATTCTGTGAAACTTCTTTCTGTTCTGTCCATTCAACTAACCGAGTTGAAGCTTACTTTGGATTGAGCAGTTCTGAAACACTCTTTCTGTAGAAACTGCATGTGGACATTCAGAGTGCTGAGGGCCTATAGAAGAAAAAGGGATATCTTCAAATAAAAACTACACAGAAGCATTCTGTGAAACTTCTTTCTGTTCTGTGCATTCAACTAACAGATTTGAAGCTTTCTTCTGATTGAGCAATTCTGAAACACTCTTTTTGTAGAAACTGCAGTGGACATTCTGAACGCTAAGTGGCCTATAGTGGAAAAAGTGATATCTTCAAATAAAAACTATATAGAAGCATGGTGTGAATCTCCTTTCTGTTCTGTGCATTCAACGGATAGAGTTGAAGCTTATTTTTTATTGAGCAGTTCTGAAACACTCTTTCTGTAGAAACAGCAAGGGCACATTCTAAACGCTAAGGGGCCTACAGAGGAAAAAGGGATATCTTCAAATAAAAACCACACAGAAGCATTCTGTGAAACTCCTTTCTGTTCTGTACATTCAACTAACAGAGTTGAAGTTTACATTTGATTGAGCAGTTCTGAAACACTCTTTCTGTAGAAACTGCAAGTGGAGATCAGAGCGCTAAGGGTCTCATAATTGAAAAAGAATTATGTTCAAATAGAAACTACACAGAAGCGTTCTGTGTAACTTCTTTCTGTTCTGTTCATTCAACTAACAGAGCTGAAGCTTATTTTTGACTGAGCAGTTCTGAAACACTCTTTCTGTAGAAACTGCAAGTGGACATTCCGAGTGCTGAGGGGCCTATAGTGGAAAAAGGGATATCTTCAAATAAAAACTACACAGAAGCATTCTGTGAAACTTCTTTCTGTTCTGTGCATTCAACTAACAGAGTGAAGCTTACTTTTGATTGAGCAGTTCTGAAACACTCTTTCTGTAGAAACTGCAAGTGGACATTCTGAACGCTAAGGGCCTAGAGTGAAAAAGGGATATCTTCAAATAAAAACTACACAGAAGCATTCTGTGAAACTTCTTTCTGTTCTGTGCATTCAACTAACAGAGTTGAAGCTTCTTTTGATTGAGCAGTTCTGAAACACTCTTTCTGTAGAAACTGCAAGTGGACATTTGAACGCTAAGGGCCTATAGTGGAAAAAGGATATCTTCAAATAAAAACTACAGAAGCATTCTGTGAAACTTCTTTCTGTTCTGTCATTCAACTAACAGAGTTGAAGCTTCTTTTGATTGAGCAGTTCTGAAACACTCTTTCTGTAGAAACTGCAAATGACATTCGAACGGTAAGGGTATATGGGAAAAAGGGTATCTACAAATAAAAACTACACAGAAGCATTCTGTGAAACTTCTTTCTGTTCTGTGCATTCAACTAACAGAGTTGAAGCTTACTTTTGATTGAGCAGTTCTGAAACCCTCTTTCCGTACAAACTGCAAGTGGACATTCTGAACGCTAAGGGGCACATATTGGAAAAACGGATATCTTCAAATAAAATCTACACAGAAGCATTCTGTGAAACTTCTTTCTGTTCTGTGCATTCAACTAACAGGGTTGAAGCTTACTTTTGATTGAGGAGTTCTGAAACACTCTTTCTGTAGAAACTGCAACTGGACATTCTGAACGCTAAGGGGCCTATAGTGGAAAAAGGGATATCTTCAAATTAAAACTACACAGAATCATTCTGTGAAAATTCTTTCTGTTCTGTGCATTCAACTAACAGAGTTGAAGCTTACTTTTGATTGAGCAGTTCTGAAACACTCTTTCTGTAGAAACTGTGAGTGGACATTCGGAGTGCTGAGGGGCCATTAGTGTAAAAAGGAATATCTTCAAATAAAAACTACACAGAAGCATTCTGTGAAACTTCTTTCTGTTCTGTCCAATCAACTAACAGATTTGAAGCTTCCTTTGGATTGTGCAGTTCTGAAACACCCTTTCTGTAGAAACTGCAAGTGGACTGTCAGAGCGCTAAGGGGCCTACAGTGGAAAAAGTAACATCTCCAAATAAAAACTACACAGAAGCATTCAGTGAAACTTCTTTCTGTTTTGTGCATTCAACTAACACAGTTGAAGCTTACTTTTGATTGAGCAGTTCTGTAACACTCTTTCTGTAGAAACTGCAAGGTGACATTCCGATCGCTAAATGTCCTATAGTGGAAAAAGGCCTATCTCCAAAAAAAACTACACAGAAGCATTATGTGAAACTTTTTTCTGTTCTGTGCATTCAACTAACAGAGTTGAAGCTTGCTTATGATTGAGCAGTTCTTAAACACTCTTTCTGTAGAAACTGAAAGTGGACATTCGCAGCGATAAGGGGCCTATACTGGAAAAAAGAATATCTTCAAATAAAAACTACACAGAAGCATTCTGTGAAACTTCTTTCTGTTCTGTCCATTCAACTAACAGAGTTGAAGCTTACTTTTGATTGAGCAGTTCTGAAACGCTCTTTCTGTAGAAACTGCAAGTTGACATTTCGAGCGCTAAAGGGCCTACAGTGGAAAAAGTGATACATTCAAATAAAAACTACACAGAAGCATTCTCTGATACTTCTTTCTGTTCTGTGCATTCAACTAACAGAGTTGAAGCTTACTTTTGCTTCAGTAGTTCTCAAACACTCTTTCTGTAGGAACTGCAAGTGGACCGTCTGAACGCTAAGGGGCCCATAGAGGAAAAAGGGATATCTTCCAATAAAAACCACACAGAAGAATTCTGTGGAACTTCCTCCTGTTCTGTGCATTCAATTAACAGAGTTGAAGCTTAGTTTTGATTGAGCAGTTCTGAAACAACCTCACTGTAGAAACTGCAAGTGTACATTCGGAGCGCTAAGGGGCCTATAGTGGAAAAAGAAATATCTCCTAATAAAAACTACACAGAAGCATTCTGTGAAACTTCTTTCTGTTCTGTGCATTCAACTAACAGAGTTGAAGCTTACTTTTATTGAGCAGTTCTGAAACACTCTTTCTGTAGAAACTGCAAGTGGACATTCTGAACGATAATTGGCCTATAGTGGAAAAAGGACTATCTTCAAATAAAAACTAAACAGAAGCATTCTGTGAAAATTCTTTCTGTTCTGTGCATTCAACTAACAGATTTGAAGCTTAATTTTGATTGAGGAGTTCTGAAAAACTCTTTCTG
This sequence comes from Nomascus leucogenys, assembly GCF_006542625.1. Classification (NCBI taxonomy): domain Eukaryota; kingdom Metazoa; phylum Chordata; class Mammalia; order Primates; family Hylobatidae; genus Nomascus; species Nomascus leucogenys. The sequence continues at coordinate 8,392 of NW_022097727.1, forward strand.
TAGAAACTGCAATTGGATATTCTGAGCGCTGAGGAGACTATAGTGGAAAAAGGAATATCTCCAAATAAAAACTACGCAGAAGCATTCTGTGAAACTTCTTTCTGTTCTGTGCATTCAACTAACAGAGTTGAAGCTTACTTTTGATTGAGCAGTTCTGAAACACTCTTTCTGTGGAAACTGCAAGTGGATATTCTGATCGCTATTTGGCCTACGGTGGAAAAAGGAATATCTTCAAATAAAGACTACACAGAAGCTTTCTGTGAAACCATTTTCTGTTCTGTCCATTCAACTAACAGAACTGAATCTTATTTTTGATTGAGCAGTTCTGAAACACTCTTTCTGTAGAAACTGCAAGTAGACATTCCGAGCGCTAAATATCCCACAGTGGAAAAAGGAATATCTCCAACTAAAAACTACACATAAGCATTTTGTGAAACATCTTTCTCTTCTGTGCATTCAACTAACAGAGTTGAAGATTACTTTTGATTGAGCAGTTCTGAAACACTCTTTCTGTAGAAACTGCAAGTGGACATTCGGAGCGCTAAGGAGCTTATAGTGGAAAAAGCAGTATCTTCAAATAAAAACTACACAGAAGCATTCTGTGAAACTTCTTTCTGTTCTGTCCATTCAACTAACCGAGTTGAAGCTTACTTTGGATTGAGCAGTTCTGAAACACTCTTTCTGTAGAAACTGCATGTGGACATTCAGAGTGCTGAGGGGCCTATAGAAGAAAAAGGGATATCTTCAAATAAAAACTACACAGAAGCATTCTGTGAAACTTCTTTCTGTTCTGTGCATTCAACTAACAGATTTGAAGCTTTCTTCTGATTGAGCAATTCTGAAACACTCTTTTTGTAGAAACTGCAAGTGGACATTCTGAACGCTAAGTGGCCTATAGTGGAAAAAGTGATATCTTCAAATAAAAACTATATAGAAGCATGGTGTGAATCTCCTTTCTGTTCTGTGCATTCAACGGATAGAGTTGAAGCTTATTTTTTATTGAGCAGTTCTGAAACACTCTTTCTGTAGAAACAGCAAGGGCACATTCTAAACGCTAAGGGGCCTACAGAGGAAAAAGGGATATCTTCAAATAAAAACCACACAGAAGCATTCTGTGAAACTCCTTTCTGTTCTGTACATTCAACTAACAGAGTTGAAGTTTACATTTGATGGAGCAGTTCTGAAACACCCTTTCTGTGTAGAAACTGCAAGTGGAAGATCAGAGCGCTAAGGGTCTCATAATTGAAAAAGAATTATGTTCAAATAGAAACTACACAGAAGCGTTCTGTGTAACTTCTTTCTGTTCTGTTCATTCAACTAACAGAGCTGAAGCTTATTTTTGACTGAGCAGTTCTGAAACACTCTTTCTGTAGAAACTGCAAGTGGACATTCCGAGTGCTGAGGGGCCTATAGTGGAAAAAGGGATATCTTCAAATAAAAACTACAGAGAAGCATTCTGTGAAACTACTTTCTTTTCTGTGCATTCAACTAACAGAGGTGAAGCTCTCTTTTGATTGAGCAGTGCTGAAACCCTCTTTCTGTAGAAACTGCAAGTGGACATTCTGAACGCTAAGGGGCCTAGAGTGAAAAAAGGGATATCTTCAAATAAAAACTACACAGAAGCATTCTGTGAAACTTCTTTCTGTTCTGTGCATTCAACTAACAGAGTTGAAGCTTACTTTTGATTGAGCAGTTCTGAAACACTCTTTCTGTAGAAACTGCAAGTGGACATTTGGATCGCTATGGGCCTATAGTGGAAAAAGGAATATCTTCAAATAAAAACTACACCGAAGCATTCTGTGAAACTTCTTTCTGTTCTGTCCATTCAACTAACAGAGTTGAAGCTTCCTTTTGATTGAGCAGTTCTGAAACACTCTTTCTGTAGAATCTGCAAATTGACAATTCGAACGGTAAAGGGTATATAGTGGAAAAACGGGTATATGCAGATAAAAACTACACAGAAGCATTCTGTGAAACTTCTTTCTGTTCTGTCCATTCAACTAACAGAGCTGAAGATTATTTTTGATTGAGCAGTTCTGAAACACTCTTTCTGTAGAAACTGCAAGATGCATTACGAGGGCTAAAAGTCCTATTGGGGAAAGGGAACACCTACAAATAAAAACTACACAGAAGCATTCTGTGAAACTTCTTTCTGTTCTGTGCATTCAACTAACAGAGTTGAAGCTTACTTTTGATTGAGCAGTTCTGAAACCCTCTTTCCGTACAAACTGCAAGTGGACATTCTGAACGCTAAGGGGCACATATTGGAAAAACGGATATCTTCAAATAAAATCTACACAGAAGCATTCTGTGAAACTTCTTTCTGTTCTGTGCATTCAACTAACAGGGTTGAAGCTTACTTTTGATTGAGGAGTTCTGAAACACTCTTTCTGTAGAAACTGCAACTGGACATTCTGAACGCTAAGGGGCCTATAGTGGAAAAAGGGATATCTTCAAATTAAAACTACACAGAATCATTCTGTGAAAATTCTTTCTGTTCTGTGCATTCAACTAACAGAGTTGAAGCTTACTTTTGATTGAGCAGTTCTGAAACACTCTTTCTGTAGAAACTGTGAGTGGACATTCGGAGTGCTGAGGGGCCATTAGTGTAAAAAGGAATATCTTCAAATAAAAACTACACAGAAGCATTCTGTGAAACTTCTTTCTGTTCTGTCCAATCAACTAACAGATTTGAAGCTTCCTTTGGATTGTGCAGTTCTGAAACACCCTTTCTGTAGAAACTGCAAGTGGACTGTCAGAGCGCTAAGGGGCCTACAGTGGAAAAAGTAACATCTCCAAATAAAAACTACACAGAAGCATTCAGTGAAACTTCTTTCTGTTTTGTGCATTCAACTAACACAGTTGAAGCTTACTTTTGATTGAGCAGTTCTGTAACACTCTTTCTGTAGAAACTGCAAGGTGACATTCCGATCGCTAAATGTCCTATAGTGGAAAAAGGCCTATCTCCAAAAAAAACTACACAGAAGCATTATGTGAAACTTTTTTCTGTTCTGTGCATTCAACTAACAGAGTTGAAGCTTGCTTATGATTGAGCAGTTCTTAAACACTCTTTCTGTAGAAACTGAAAGTGGACATTCGCAGCGATAAGGGGCCTATACTGGAAAAAAGAATATCTTCAAATAAAAACTACACAGAAGCATTCTGTGAAACTTCTTTCTGTTCTGTCCATTCAACTAACAGAGTTGAAGCTTACTTTTGATTGAGCAGTTCTGAAACGCTCTTTCTGTAGAAACTGCAAGTTGACATTTCGAGCGCTAAAGGGCCTACAGTGGAAAAAGTGATACATTCAAATAAAAACTACACAGAAGCATTCTCTGATACTTCTTTCTGTTCTGTGCATTCAACTAACAGAGTTGAAGCTTACTTTTGCTTCAGTAGTTCTCAAACACTCTTTCTGTAGGAACTGCAAGTGGACCGTCTGAACGCTAAGGGGCCCATAGAGGAAAAAGGGATATCTTCCAATAAAAACCACACAGAAGAATTCTGTGGAACTTCCTCCTGTTCTGTGCATTCAATTAACAGAGTTGAAGCTTAGTTTTGATTGAGCAGTTCTGAAACAACCTCACTGTAGAAACTGCAAGTGTACATTCGGAGCGCTAAGGGGCCTATAGTGGAAAAAGAAATATCTCCTAATAAAAACTACACAGAAGCATTCTGTGAAACTTCTTTCTGTTCTGTGCATTCAACTAACAGAGTTGAAGCTTACTTTTATTGAGCAGTTCTGAAACACTCTTTCTGTAGAAACTGCAAGTGGACATTCTGAACGATAATTGGCCTATAGTGGAAAAAGGACTATCTTCAAATAAAAACTAAACAGAAGCATTCTGTGAAAATTCTTTCTGTTCTGTGCATTCAACTAACAGATTTGAAGCTTAATTTTGATTGAGGAGTTCTGAAAAACTCTTTCTGTAGAAACTGCAATTGGATATTCTGAGCGCTGAGGAGACTATAGTGGAAAAAGGAATATCTCCAAATAAAAACTACGCAGAAGCATTCTGTGAAACTTCTTTCTGTTCTGTGCATTCAACTAACAGAGTTGAAGCTTACTTTTGATTGAGCAGTTCTGAAACACTCTTTCTGTGGAAACTGCAAGTGGATATTCTGATCGCTATTTGGCCTACGGTGGAAAAAGGAATATCTTCAAATAAAGACTACACAGAAGCTTTCTGTGAAACCATTTTCTGTTCTGTCCATTCAACTAACAGAACTGAATCTTATTTTTGATTGAGCAGTTCTGAAACACTCTTTCTGTAGAAACTGCAAGTAGACATTCCGAGCGCTAAATATCCCACAGTGGAAAAAGGAATATCTCCAACTAAAAACTACACATAAGCATTTTGTGAAACATCTTTCTCTTCTGTGCATTCAACTAACAGAGTTGAAGATTACTTTTGATTGAGCAGTTCTGAAACACTCTTTCTGTAGAAACTGCAAGTGGACATTCTGAGCGCTAAGGAGCTTATAGTGGAAAAAGCAGTATCTTCAAATAAAAACTACACAGAAGCATTCTGTGAAACTTCTTTCTGTTCTGTCCATTCAACTAACCGAGTTGAAGCTTACTTTGGATTGAGCAGTTCTGAAACACTCTTTCTGTAGAAACTGCATGTGGACATTCAGAGTGCTGAGGGGCCTATAGAAGAAAAAGGGATATCTTCAAATAAAAACTACACAGAAGCATTCTGTGAAACTTCTTTCTGTTCTGTGCATTCAACTAACAGATTTGAAGCTTTCTTCTGATTGAGCAATTCTGAAACACTCTTTTTGTAGAAACTGCAAGTGGACATTCTGAACGCTAAGTGGCCTATAGTGGAAAAAGTGATATCTTCAAATAAAAACTATATAGAAGCATGGTGTGAATCTCCTTTCTGTTCTGTGCATTCAACGGATAGAGTTGAAGCTTATTTTTTATTGAGCAGTTCTGAAACACTCTTTCTGTAGAAACAGCAAGGGCACATTCTAAACGCTAAGGGGCCTACAGAGGAAAAAGGGATATCTTCAAATAAAAACCACACAGAAGCATTCTGTGAAACTCCTTTCTGTTCTGTACATTCAACTAACAGAGTTGAAGTTTACATTTGATGGAGCAGTTCTGAAACACCCTTTCTGTGTAGAAACTGCAAGTGGAAGATCAGAGCGCTAAGGGTCTCATAATTGAAAAAGAATTATGTTCAAATAGAAACTACACAGAAGCGTTCTGTGTAACTTCTTTCTGTTCTGTTCATTCAACTAACAGAGCTGAAGCTTATTTTTGACTGAGCAGTTCTGAAACACTCTTTCTGTAGAAACTGCAAGTGGACATTCCGAGTGCTGAGGGCCTATAGTGGAAAAAGGATATCTTCAAATAAAAACTACAAGAAGCATTCTGTGAAACTCTTTCTTTCTGTGCATTCAACTAACAGAGTGAAGCTTCTTTTGATTGAGCAGTTCTGAAACCTCTTTCTGTAGAAACTGCAAGTGGACATTCTGAGCTAAGGCTAAGTGAAAAAAAAAAAAAAAACAAGAACATTCTGTGAAACTTCTTTCTGTCATCAACTAACAGATTGAAGCTTTTTGATTGGCAGTTCTGAAACACTTTCTGTAGAAACTGCAAGACTTAGAGGCTAAAAAAAAAAACTCAAATAAAACTACACAGAAGCATTCTGTGAAACTTCTTTCTGTCTCTAACAGTTGGCTTTTTGATTGACATTCTGAAACTAACATGAGTTTTTGAAGCTTTTTTTTTTTTTTCTTCATTGAGCTTTTTGATTGAGCAGTTCTGAAACACTCTTTCTGTAGAAACTGCAAGTGGACATTCGAACGCTAAGGGCCTATAGTGGAAAAAGGGATATCTTCAAATAAAAACTACACAGAAGCATTCTGTGAAACTTCTTTCTGTTCTGTGCATTCAACTAACAGAGTTGAAGCTTACTTTTGATTGAGCAGTTCTGAAACACTCTTTCTGTAGAAACTGCAAGTGGACATTCGACGCTAAGGGCCTATAGTGGAAAAAGGATATCTTCAAATAAAAACTACACAGAAGCATTCTGTGAAACTTCTTTCTGTTCTGTGCATTCAACTAACAGAGTTGAAGCTTCTTTTGATTGAGCAGTTCTGAAACCTCTTTCTGTAGAAACTGCAAGTGGACATTCTGAACGCTAAGGGCCTATAGTGAAAAAGGGATATCTTCAAATAAAAACTACACAGAAGCATTCTGTGAAACTTCTTTCTGTTCTGTGCATTCAACTAACAGAGTTGAAGCTTACTTTTGATTGAGCAGTTCTGAAACACTCTTTCTGTAGAAACTGCAAGTGGACATTGACGCTAGGGCCTATAGTGGAAAAAGAATATCTCAAATAAAAACTACACGAAGCATTCTGTGAAACTTCTTTCTGTTCTGTCATTCAACTAACAGAGTTGAAGCTTCTTTGATTGAGCAGTTCTGAAACACTCTTTCTGTAGAACTGCAATGACATTCGACGTAAGGTAAGGAAAAAGATATCAATAAAACTACACAGAAGCATTCTGTGAAACTTCTTTCTGTTCTGTGCATTCAACTAACAGAGTTGAAGCTTACTTTTGATTGAGCAGTTCTGAAACCTCTTTCGTAAAACTGCAAGTGGACATTCTGAACGCTAAGGGCACATATGGAAAAAGGATATCTTCAAATAAAACTACACAGAAGCATTCTGTGAAACTTCTTTCTGTTCTGTGCATTCAACTAACAGTGTTGAAGCTTACTTTTGATTGAGGAGTTCTGAAACACTCTTTCTGTAGAAACTGCAACTGGACATTCTGAACGCTAAGGGGCCTATAGTGGAAAAAGGGATATCTTCAAATTAAAACTACACAGAATCATTCTGTGAAAATTCTTTCTGTTCTGTGCATTCAACTAACAGAGTTGAAGCTTACTTTTGATTGAGCAGTTCTGAAACACTCTTTCTGTAGAAACTGTGAGTGGACATTCGGAGTGCTGAGGGCCATTAGTGTAAAAAGGAATATCTTCAAATAAAAACTACACAGAAGCATTCTGTGAAACTTCTTTCTGTTCTGTCCAATCAACTAACAGATTTGAAGCTTCCTTTGGATTGTGCAGTTCTGAAACACCCTTTCTGTAGAAACTGCAAGTGGACTGTCAGAGCGCTAAGGGGCCTACAGTGGAAAAAGTAACATCTCCAAATAAAAACTACACAGAAGCATTCAGTGAAACTTCTTTCTGTTTTGTGCATTCAACTAACACAGTTGAAGCTTACTTTTGATTGAGCAGTTCTGTAACACTCTTTCTGTAGAAACTGCAAGGTGACATTCCGATCGCTAAATGTCCTATAGTGGAAAAAGGCCTATCTCCAAAAAAAACTACACAGAAGCATTATGTGAAACTTTTTTCTGTTCTGTGCATTCAACTAACAGAGTTGAAGCTTGCTTATGATTGAGCAGTTCTTAAACACTCTTTCTGTAGAAACTGAAAGTGGACATTCGCAGCGATAAGGGGCCTATACTGGAAAAAAGAATATCTTCAAATAAAAACTACACAGAAGCATTCTGTGAAACTTCTTTCTGTTCTGTCCATTCAACTAACAGAGTTGAAGCTTACTTTTGATTGAGCAGTTCTGAAACGCTCTTTCTGTAGAAACTGCAAGTTGACATTTCGAGCGCTAAAGGGCCTACAGTGGAAAAAGTGATACATTCAAATAAAAACTACACAGAAGCATTCTCTGATACTTCTTTCTGTTCTGTGCATTCAACTAACAGAGTTGAAGCTTACTTTTGCTTCAGTAGTTCTCAAACACTCTTTCTGTAGGAACTGCAAGTGGACCGTCTGAACGCTAAGGGGCCCATAGAGGAAAAAGGGATATCTTCCAATAAAAACCACACAGAAGAATTCTGTGGAACTTCCTCCTGTTCTGTGCATTCAATTAACAGAGTTGAAGCTTAGTTTTGATTGAGCAGTTCTGAAACAACCTCACTGTAGAAACTGCAAGTGTACATTCGGAGCGCTAAGGGGCCTATAGTGGAAAAAGAAATATCTCCTAATAAAAACTACACAGAAGCATTCTGTGAAACTTCTTTCTGTTCTGTGCATTCAACTAACAGAGTTGAAGCTTACTTTTATTGAGCAGTTCTGAAACACTCTTTCTGTAGAAACTGCAAGTGGACATTCTGAACGATAATTGGCCTATAGTGGAAAAAGGACTATCTTCAAATAAAAACTAAACAGAAGCATTCTGTGAAAATTCTTTCTGTTCTGTGCATTCAACTAACAGATTTGAAGCTTAATTTTGATTGAGGAGTTCTGAAAAACTCTTTCTGTAGAAACTGCAATTGGATATTCTGAGCGCTGAGGAGACTATAGTGGAAAAAGGAATATCTCCAAATAAAAACTACGCAGAAGCATTCTGTGAAACTTCTTTCTGTTCTGTGCATTCAACTAACAGAGTTGAAGCTTACTTTTGATTGAGCAGTTCTGAAACACTCTTTCTGTGGAAACTGCAAGTGGATATTCTGATCGCTATTTGGCCTACGGTGGAAAAAGGAATATCTTCAAATAAAGACTACACAGAAGCTTTCTGTGAAACCATTTTCTGTTCTGTCCATTCAACTAACAGAACTGAATCTTATTTTTGATTGAGCAGTTCTGAAACACTCTTTCTGTAGAAACTGCAAGTAGACATTCCGAGCGCTAAATATCCCACAGTGGAAAAAGGAATATCTCCAACTAAAAACTACACATAAGCATTTTGTGAAACATCTTTCTCTTCTGTGCATTCAACTAACAGAGTTGAAGATTACTTTTGATTGAGCAGTTCTGAAACACTCTTTCTGTAGAAACTGCAAGTGGACATTCTGAGCGCTAAGGAGCTTATAGTGGAAAAAGCAGTATCTTCAAATAAAAACTACACAGAAGCATTCTGTGAAACTTCTTTCTGTTCTGTCCATTCAACTAACCGAGTTGAAGCTTACTTTGGATTGAGCAGTTCTGAAACACTCTTTCTGTAGAAACTGCATGTGGACATTCAGAGTGCTGAGGGCCTATAGAAGAAAAAGGGATATCTTCAAATAAAAACTACACAGAAGCATTCTGTGAAACTTCTTTCTGTTCTGTGCATTCAACTAACAGATTTGAAGCTTTCTTCTGATTGAGCAATTCTGAAACACTCTTTTTGTAGAAACTGCAAGTGGACATTCTGAACGCTAAGTGGCCTATAGTGGAAAAAGTGATATCTTCAAATAAAAACTATATAGAAGCATGGTGTGAATCTCCTTTCTGTTCTGTGCATTCAACGGATAGAGTTGAAGCTTATTTTTTATTGAGCAGTTCTGAAACACTCTTTCTGTAGAAACAGCAAGGGCACATTCTAAACGCTAAGGGGCCTACAGAGGAAAAAGGGATATCTTCAAATAAAAACCACACAGAAGCATTCTGTGAAACTCCTTTCTGTTCTGTACATTCAACTAACAGAGTTGAAGTTTACATTTGATGGAGCAGTTCTGAAACACCCTTTCTGTGTAGAAACTGCAAGTGGAAGATCAGAGCGCTAAGGGTCTCATAATTGAAAAAGAATTATGTTCAAATAGAAACTACACAGAAGCGTTCTGTGTAACTTCTTTCTGTTCTGTTCATTCAACTAACAGAGCTGAAGCTTATTTTTGACTGAGCAGTTCTGAAACACTCTTTCTGTAGAAACTGCAAGTGGACATTCCGAGTGCTGAGGGGCCTATAGTGGAAAAAGGGATATCTTCAAATAAAAACTACAGAGAAGCATTCTGTGAAACTACTTTCTTTTCTGTGCATTCAACTAACAGAGGTGAAGCTCTCTTTTGATTGAGCAGTGCTGAAACCCTCTTTCTGTAGAAACTGCAAGTGGACATTCTGAACGCTAAGGGGCCTAGAGTGAAAAAAGGGATATCTTCAAATAAAAACTACACAGAAGCATTCTGTGAAACTTCTTTCTGTTCTGTGCATTCAACTAACAGAGTTGAAGCTTACTTTTGATTGAGCAGTTCTGAAACACTCTTTCTGTAGAAACTGCAAGTGGACATTTGATCGCTATGGGCCTATAGTGGAAAAAGAATATCTTCAAATAAAAACTACACGAAGCATTCTGTGAAACTTCTTTCTGTTCTGTCATTCAACTAACAGAGTTGAAGCTTCCTTTTGATTGAGCAGTTCTGAAACACTCTTTCTGTAGAATCTGCAAATTGACAATTCGAACGGTAAAGGGTATATAGTGGAAAAACGGGTATATGCAGATAAAAACTACACAGAAGCATTCTGTGAAACTTCTTTCTGTTCTGTCCATTCAACTAACAGAGCTGAAGATTATTTTTGATTGAGCAGTTCTGAAACACTCTTTCTGTAGAAACTGCAAGATGACATTACGAGGGCTAAAAGTCCTATTGGGGAAAGGGAACACCTACAAATAAAAACTACACAGAAGCATTCTGTGAAACTTCTTTCTGTTCTGTGCATTCAACTAACAGAGTTGAAGCTTACTTTTGATTGAGCAGTTCTGAAACCCTCTTTCCGTACAAACTGCAAGTGGACATTCTGAACGCTAAGGGGCACATATTGGAAAAACGGATATCTTCAAATAAAATCTACACAGAAGCATTCTGTGAAACTTCTTTCTGTTCTGTGCATTCAACTAACAGGGTTGAAGCTTACTTTTGATTGAGGAGTTCTGAAACACTCTTTCTGTAGAAACTGCAACTGGACATTCTGAACGCTAAGGGGCCTATAGTGGAAAAAGGGATATCTTCAAATTAAAACTACACAGAATCATTCTGTGAAAATTCTTTCTGTTCTGTGCATTCAACTAACAGAGTTGAAGCTTACTTTTGATTGAGCAGTTCTGAAACACTCTTTCTGTAGAAACTGTGAGTGGACATTCGGAGTGCTGAGGGGCCATTAGTGTAAAAAGGAATATCTTCAAATAAAAACTACACAGAAGCATTCTGTGAAACTTCTTTCTGTTCTGTCCAATCAACTAACAGATTTGAAGCTTCCTTTGGATTGTGCAGTTCTGAAACACCCTTTCTGTAGAAACTGCAAGTGGACTGTCAGAGCGCTAAGGGGCCTACAGTGGAAAAAGTAACATCTCCAAATAAAAACTACACAGAAGCATTCAGTGAAACTTCTTTCTGTTTTGTGCATTCAACTAACACAGTTGAAGCTTACTTTTGATTGAGCAGTTCTGTAACACTCTTTCTGTAGAAACTGCAAGGTGACATTCCGATCGCTAAATGTCCTATAGTGGAAAAAGGCCTATCTCCAAAAAAAACTACACAGAAGCATTATGTGAAACTTTTTTCTGTTCTGTGCATTCAACTAACAGAGTTGAAGCTTGCTTATGATTGAGCAGTTCTTAAACACTCTTTCTGTAGAAACTGAAAGTGGACATTCGCAGCGATAAGGGGCCTATACTGGAAAAAAGAATATCTTCAAATAAAAACTACACAGAAGCATTCTGTGAAACTTCTTTCTGTTCTGTCCATTCAACTAACAGAGTTGAAGCTTACTTTTGATTGAGCAGTTCTGAAACGCTCTTTCTGTAGAAACTGCAAGTTGACATTTCGAGCGCTAAAGGGCCTACAGTGGAAAAAGTGATACATTCAAATAAAAACTACACAGAAGCATTCTCTGATACTTCTTTCTGTTCTGTGCATTCAACTAACAGAGTTGAAGCTTACTTTTGCTTCAGTAGTTCTCAAACACTCTTTCTGTAGGAACTGCAAGTGGACCGTCTGAACGCTAAGGGGCCCATAGAGGAAAAAGGGATATCTTCCAATAAAAACCACACAGAAGAATTCTGTGGAACTTCCTCCTGTTCTGTGCATTCAATTAACAGAGTTGAAGCTTAGTTTTGATTGAGCAGTTCTGAAACAACCTCACTGTAGAAACTGCAAGTGTACATTCGGAGCGCTAAGGGGCCTATAGTGGAAAAAGAAATATCTCCTAATAAAAACTACACAGAAGCATTCTGTGAAACTTCTTTCTGTTCTGTGCATTCAACTAACAGAGTTGAAGCTTACTTTTATTGAGCAGTTCTGAAACACTCTTTCTGTAGAAACTGCAAGTGGACATTCTGAACGATAATTGGCCTATAGTGGAAAAAGGACTATCTTCAAATAAAAACTAAACAGAAGCATTCTGTGAAAATTCTTTCTGTTCTGTGCATTCAACTAACAGATTTGAAGCTTAATTTTGATTGAGGAGTTCTGAAAAACTCTTTCTGTAGAAACTGCAATTGGATATTCTGAGCGCTGAGGAGACTATAGTGGAAAAAGGAATATCTCCAAATAAAAACTACGCAGAAGCATTCTGTGAAACTTCTTTCTGTTCTGTGCATTCAACTAACAGAGTTGAAGCTTACTTTTGATTGAGCAGTTCTGAAACACTCTTTCTGTGGAAACTGCAAGTGGATATTCTGATCGCTATTTGGCCTACGGTGGAAAAAGGAATATCTTCAAATAAAGACTACACAGAAGCTTTCTGTGAAACCATTTTCTGTTCTGTCCATTCAACTAACAGAACTGAATCTTATTTTTGATTGAGCAGTTCTGAAACACTCTTTCTGTAGAAACTGCAAGTAGACATTCCGAGCGCTAAATATCCCACAGTGGAAAAAGGAATATCTCCAACTAAAAACTACACATAAGCATTTTGTGAAACATCTTTCTCTTCTGTGCATTCAACTAACAGAGTTGAAGATTACTTTTGATTGAGCAGTTCTGAAACACTCTTTCTGTAGAAACTGCAAGTGGACATTCTGAGCGCTAAGGAGCTTATAGTGGAAAAAGCAGTATCTTCAAATAAAAACTACACAGAAGCATTCTGTGAAACTTCTTTCTGTTCTGTCCATTCAACTAACCGAGTTGAAGCTTACTTTGGATTGAGCAGTTCTGAAACACTCTTTCTGTAGAAACTGCATGTGGACATTCAGAGTGCTGAGGGGCCTATAGAAGAAAAAGGGATATCTTCAAATAAAAACTACACAGAAGCATTCTGTGAAACTTCTTTCTGTTCTGTGCATTCAACTAACAGATTTGAAGCTTTCTTCTGATTGAGCAATTCTGAAACACTCTTTTTGTAGAAACTGCAAGTGGACATTCTGAACGCTAAGTGGCCTATAGTGGAAAAAGTGATATCTTCAAATAAAAACTATATAGAAGCATGGTGTGAATCTCCTTTCTGTTCTGTGCATTCAACGGATAGAGTTGAAGCTTATTTTTTATTGAGCAGTTCTGAAACACTCTTTCTGTAGAAACAGCAAGGGCACATTCTAACGCTAAGGGCCTACAGAGGAAAAAGGGATATCTTCAAATAAAAACCACACAGAAGCATTCTGTGAAACTCCTTTCTGTTCTGTACATTCAACTAACAGAGTTGAAGTTTACATTTGATTGAGCAGTTCTGAAACACCCTTTCTGTAGAAACTGCAAGTGGAAGATCAGAGCGCTAAGGGTCTCATAATTGAAAAAGAATTATGTTCAAATAGAAACTACACAGAAGCGTTCTGTGTAACTTCTTTCTGTTCTGTTCATTCAACTAACAGAGCTGAAGCTTATTTTTGACTGAGCAGTTCTGAAACACTCTTTCTGTAGAAACTGCAAGTGGACATTCCGAGTGCTGAGGGGCCTATAGTGGAAAAAGGGATATCTTCAAATAAAAACTACAGAGAAGCATTCTGTGAAACTACTTTCTTTCTGTGCATTCAACTAACAGAGGTGAAGCTCTCTTTTGATTGAGCAGTGCTGAAACACTCTTTCTGTAGAAACTGCAAGTGGGACATTCCGCTAAGGGGCCTAAGAGGAAAAAGGATATCTTCAAATAAAAAACTACACAGAAGCATTCTGTGAAACTTCTTTCTGTTCTGTCATTCAACTAACAGAGTTGAAGCTTACTTTGATTGAGCAGTTCTGAAACACCTTTCTGTAGAAACTGCAAGTGGACGATCGAGCGCTAAAGGGTCCTAATTGGAAAAAGGAATATCTCAAAATAAAAACTACACAGAAGCATTCTGTGAAACTTCTTTCGTTCTGTCATTCAACTAACAGAGTTGAAGCTTATTTTTGATTGAGCAGTTCTGAAACACTCTTTCTGTAGAAAACTGCAATGGACATTCGAGCTAGGCCTATTGGAAAAAGGATATCTTCAAATAAAAACTACACAGAAGCATTCTGTGAAACTTCTTTTCTGTGCATTCAACTAAC
>NW_022097728.1:0-79043 GCF_006542625.1 Nomascus leucogenys
TTTTATTGGAAGATATTCCGTTTTCCACTACAGACACCTTGTTTCTCCGAATGTCCACATGCAGTTTCTGCAGAAAGATTGTTTCAGAACTGCTGAATCAAAGGTAACCTTCAACACAGTTAGTTGTGTGAACAGAACAGAAAAATGTTTCACAGAATGCTTCTGTGTAGTTTTTATTTGAAGATATTCCTTTTTCCACTTTAGGCCCCTTAGCTCACCGTATGTCAACTTGTAGTTTCTACAGAAAGATTGTTTCAGAACTGCTCAATAAAAAGTGAGCTTAAACTCTGTTGGATGAATGCACAGAACAGAAAGAAGTTTTACAGAATGCTTCTGTGTAGTTTTTATTTGAAGACGATCCTTTTTCCACTACAGGCCCCATTGCTCTTTGAATGTCCGCTTCGAGTTTCTACAGAAAGAGTGTTTCAGAACTGCTCAATCAAAAGTAAGCTTCAACTCTGTTAGTTGAATGCACAGAACAGAAAGATGTTTCACAGAATTCTTCTGTGTAGTTTTTATTTGAAGATAGTCCTTTTTCCAATATAGGCCCCTTTGCCCTCGGAGTGTCAACTTGTAGTATCTACAGAAACAGGTTTTCAGAACTGCTCAATCAAAGGTATGCTTCAACTCTCTTAGTTGAATGCACAGAACAGAAAGTAGTTTCACAGAAGGCTTCTGTGTAGTTTTTATTTGAAGGTGATCCTTTTTCCACTACAGGCCCCATTGCTCTTCAAATGTCCGCTTGCAGTTTCTACAGAAAGAGTGTTTCAGAACTGCTGAATCAAAAGTAAGCTTCAACTCTGTTAGTTGAATGCACAGAACAGAAAGAAGTTTCACAGAATCCTTCTGTGTAGTTTTTATTTGAAGATAGTCCTTTTTCCAATATAGGCCCCTTTGCCCTCGGAATGTCAACTTGTAGTATCTACAGAAACAGGTTTTCAGAACTGCTCAATAAAAGGCATGCTTCAACTCTCTTAGTTGAGTGCGAAAAACAGAGAGACCTTTCTCAGAATGCTTCTGTCTAGTTTTTATTTGAAGATATTCCTTTTTCCACTATAGGCACCTTAGCTCTCAGAATGTCAACTTGCAGTTTCTACAGAAGGACTGTTTCAAAACTGCTCAATCAAAAGTAAGCTTCAACTCTGTTAGATGAATGCACAGAACAGAAAGAAGTTTTACAGAATGCTTCTGTGTAGTTTTTATTTGAAGATGATCCTTTTTGCACTATTGGCCCCTGAGGGCTCCGAATGTAAACCTGCAGTTTCTACAGAAAGAGTGTTTCAGAACTGCTCAAACAAAAGTAAGCTTCAACTCTCTTAGTTGAATGCACAGAACAGAAAGTAGTTTCACAGAAAGCTTCTGTGTAGTTTTTATTGGAAGGTATCCCTTTTTCCACTATTGGAACCTTGGATCTCTGAATGTCCAGTTGCAGTTTCTGCAGAAAGAGTGTTTCAGAACTGCTAAATCAAAAGTAATCTTCAACACTGTTAGTTGAATGAACAGAACAGAAAAAAGTTTCACCGAATGCTTCTGTGTACTTTTTATTTGAAGATATTCCTTTTTCCACTATAGGCACCTAGGATCTCCGTATATCCACTTGCAGATTCTACAGAAAGAGTGTTTCAGAACTGCTCAATCAAAAGTAACCTGCAATTCTTTTAGTTGAATACACAGAAGAGAAAGTAGTTTCACAGAATGCTTCTGTGTAGGTTTTACTTGAAGATACTCCTTTTTCCACTATAGCCCCATAGCTCTCTGAATGTCTGCTTGCAGTTTCTACAGAAAGAGTGTTTCAGAACTGCCCAATTAAAAGTAATCTTCAACTCTCTTAGTTGAATGCACGGAACAGAAGGAAGTATCACAGAATGCTTCTGTGGAGTTTTTATTTGATGATATTCCTTTTTCCATAGTAGGCCCCATAGCCCTCGCAATGTCAACTTGCAGTTTCTACAGAAACTGTGTTTCAGAACTGCTCAATCAAAAGTAAGCTTCAACTCTGTTTGTTGAATGCACAGAACAGAAAGGAGTTTCACAGAATGCTTCTGTGTAGTTTTTATTTGAAGACGTTCCTTTTTCCACTGTAGGCCCCTTAGCTCCCGGAATGTCAACTGGCAGTTTCTACAAAAACAGTGTTTCAGAACTGCTCAGTCAAAAGTAAGTTTCAACTCTGTTACTTGAATGCACAGAACAGAAAGAGGATTCACAGAATGCTTCTGTGTAGTTTTTATTTGAAGATATCCGTTTTTCCACTACAGGCCCCATATCTCTCCGAATGTCCCCTTGCAGTTTCTACATAAAGAGTGTTTCAGAACTTCTCAATCAAAAGTAAGTTTCAGCTCTGTTAGTTGAAAGCACAGAACAGAAAGAAGTTTCACAGAATGCTTCTGAGTAGTTTTTATTGGAAGATACTTCCTTTTTCACCGTAGGCCCCTTGGCGCTCTGAATGTCCACTTGCAGCTTCTACAGAAAGAGTGTTTCAGAACTGTTCAATCAAAAGTAAGCTTCAACTCTGTTAGTTGAGTGCACAGAACAGAAAGAAGTTTCACAGAATGGTTCTGTGTAGTTTTTATTTGGAGTTACTCCTTTTTCCACCACTGGCCCTGTACCTCTCAAATGTCCGCTTGCAGTTTCTGCAGAAAGAGTGTTTCAGAACTGCTCAATCAAAAGTAAGCTTCAACTCTCTTAGTTGAATGCACAGAACAGAAAGAAGTTTCACAGAATGCTTCTGTGTAGTTTTTATTTGGACATATTCCTTTTTCCACGGTAGGCCCCATAGCGCTCCGAATGTCCACTTGCAGTTTCTACAGAAAGAGGGTTTCAGAACTGCTCAATCAAAAGTAAGCTTCAACTCTATTAGTTGAAAGCACCAAACAGCAAGTAGTTTCAAAGAATGCTTCTGTGTAGGTTTTATTTGGAGATTTTCCGTTTTCCCCTATAGGCCCCTTAGCCCTCCGAATGTCCACATGCAGTTTCTGCAGAAAGACTGTTTCAGAACTGCTCAATAAAAAGTAAGCTTCAACTCTGTTAGTTGAATGCACAGAACAGAAAGAAGTTTAACCGAATGCTTCTGTGTAGTTTTTATTTGAAGATACTCCTTTTTCAACAATTGGCCCCATAGCTCTCCGAATGTGCGCTTGCAGTTTCTACAGAAAGAGTGTTTCAGAACTGCTCTATCAAAAGTAAGCTTCAACTCTTTGTTGAATGCAGAGAACAGGAAGAATTTTCACATAATGCTTCCGTGTAGTTTTTATTTGCAGATATTTCTTTTTCCACCAGAGGCCCCTTAGGGCTCTGAATTTCCCCATGCAGTTTCTACATAAAGAGTTCTTCAGAACTGCTCAAACAAAAGTAACTTTCAGCTCTGTTAGTTGAAAGCACAGAAAAGAAAGAAGTTTCACAGAATGATTCTCAGTAGTTTTTATATGAAGATAGTTCTTTTTTCACTATAGGCCACATAGCGCTCCGAATGTCCACTTGCAGCTTCTACAGAAAGAGTGTTTTAGAACTGCTCAATAAAAAGTAAGCTTCAACTCTGTTAGTTGAATGCACAGAACAGAAGGTAGTTTCACAGAATGCTTCTGTGTAGTTTTTATTTGGAGATATACCTTTTTCCACTATAGGCCCCATAGCACTCAGAATATCCACTTGCAGTTTCTACAGAAAGAGTGTTTCAGAACTGCGTCATCAAAAGTAAGCTTCAACTCCGTTAGTTTACTGCACCAATCAGAAAGAAGTTGCACAGAATGCTTCTGTGTAGTTTTTATTTGGAGATTTTCCTTTTTCCTCTATAGTCCCCTTAGCGCTCCGAATGTCCACTTGCAGTTTCTACAGACAGAGTGTTTCAGAACTGCTCAATCAAATGTAAGCCTCAACTCTGGTAGTTGAATGCACGGAACAAGAAGAAGTTCCACAGAATGCTTCTGTGTAGTTTTTATTGGAAGATATTCCTGTTTCCACTATAGGCCCCATATGTCTCCGAATGTCCGCTTGCAGTTCCTACAGAAAGAGTGTTTCAGAACTGCTCAATCAAAGGTAAACATCACCTCTGTTAGTTGAATGCACAGAACAGAAAGTGGTTTCACAGAATGCTTCTGAGTAGTTTTTATTTGAAGATACTCCTTTTTCCTCTATTGGCCCAAGAGCTCACCGAAGGTTCGCTTGGAATTTTCTACAGAAAGAGTGTTTCAGAACCGGTCAATCAAAAGTATGCTTCAAATCTGTTAGTTGAATGCACAGAACAAAAAGAAGTTTCACAGAATGCTTTTGTGTAGTTTTTATTTGGAGATATTCCTTTTTCCAATATAGGTCCCATAGCACTCAGAATGTCCACTTGCAGTTTCTACAGAAAGAGTGTTTCAGAACTTCTCAATCAAAAGTAAGCTTCAACACTGTTAGTTGAATGCACAGAACAGAAAGAAGTTTCACAGAATGCTTCTGTGTAGTTTTTATTTGGAGATTTTCCTTTTTCCACTATAGGCCCGTTAGCGCTCCGAATGTCCAGTGGCAGTTTCTACAGAAAGAGTGTTTCAGAACTGCTCAATCAAAAGTAAGCTTCAACTCTGTTAGTTGAATGCACAGAACAGAAAGAACTTTCACAGAATGCTTCTGTGTAGTTTTTATTGGAAGATACCCTTTTTCTACTCTAGGCCCCATATCTCTCCGAATGTCCGCTTGCAGTTTCTACAGAAAGAGTGTTTCAGAACTGCTCAATCAAAAGTACGCTTCAACTCTGTTAGTTGAATGCACAGAACAGAAAGATGTTTCACAGAATGCTTCTGGGTAGTTGTTATTTGAAGATATTCTTTTTTCCGCTGTAGGCACCTAGGATCTCCGAATGTCCACTTGCAGTTTCTACAGAAACAGTCTTTCAGAACTGCTCAATCAAAAGTAAGCTTCAACTCTGTTAGTTGAATGAAAAGAACAGAAAGAAATTTCAAAGAATGCTTCTGTGTACTTTTTATTTGAAGACACTCCTTTTTCCACTGTAGGCCCCAGTGCTCTCGGAATGTCCACTTGCAGTTTCTAAAGAAAGAGTGTTTCAGAACTGCTCAATCAAAAGTGAGCTTGAACTCTGTTTGTTGAATGCACGGAACAGTAAGATGTTTCACAGAATGCTTCTGTGTAGTTTTTATTGGAAGATATATCTTTTTCCACTATAGGCACCTTGGGTCTCCGAATGTCCACTTGCAATTTCTACAGAAAGAGTGTTTTAGAACTGCTCAATCAAAAGTAAGCTTCAACTCTGTTAGTTGAATGCACAAAACGGATAAATGTTTCACAGAATGCTTCTGTGTAGATTTATTTGAAGATATTAGTTTTTCCACTATAGGCCCCTTACCCCTCGGAATGTCAAGTTGCAGTTTGTACAGAAAGAGTGTTTCAGAACTGCTCAGTCAAAAGTAAGCTTCAACTCTGTTAGTTGAATGCCCATAACAGAAAGAAGTTTCACAGAATGCTTCTGTGTAGTTTTTGTTTGAAGATACTCCTTTTTCCGCTACAGGCCCCATATCTCTCCGAATGTCCGCTTGCAGTTTCTACAGAAAGAGTGTTTCACAACTGCTCAATCAAAAGTAAGCTTCAACTCTGTTAGTTGAATGCACAGAACAGAAAGGAGTTTCACAAAATGCTTCTGTGTAGTTTTTATTGGAAGATATATCTTTTTCCACTATAGGCACTTTGGATCTCTGTATATCCACTTGCTGTTTCTACCGACAGTGTGTTTCAGAACTGCTCAATCAAAAGTAAGCTTCAACTCTGTTAGTTGAATGCACAGAACAGAAAGAAGTTTCAGAGAATTCTTCTGTGTAGTTTTTATTTGAAGATGTTTCTTCTTCCACTATAGGCCCCTTAGCTCTCCAAATGTCCGCTTGCAGTTTCTACAGAAAGAGTTTTTCAGAACTGCTCAATCAAAAGATAGCCTCAACTCTCTTCGTTCAATGCACAGAACAGAAAGAAGCTTCACAGATTGCTTCTGTGTAGTTTTTGTTTGGAGATATTCCTTTTTCCACTATAGGCCCCTGAGCACTCGGAGTGTCCACTTGCAGTTTCTACAGAAAGAGTGTTTCAGAACTGCTGAATCAAAAGTAAGCTTCAACTCTGTTAGTTGAATGCACAGAACAGAAAGTAGTTTCACAGAATGCTTCTGGGTAGTTTTTATTCGAAGATACTCCTTTTTCAACTATTGGCCCGATAGCTCTCCGAATGTCCGCTTGCAGTTTCTACAGAAAGAGTGTTTCAGAACTGCTCAATGAAAAGTAAGCTTCAACTCTGTTAGTTGAATGGACAGAACAGGAAGAAATTTCACAGTATGCTTCTGTGTAGTTTTTATTGGAAGATACTCCTTTTTGCACTATTGGCCCCTGAGCGCTCCGAATGTCCACCTGCAGTTTCTAAAGAAAGAGTGTTTCAGAACTGCGCAATCAAAAGTAAGCTTCAACTCTCTTAGTTGAATGCACAGAACAGAAGGAAGTTTCAGAGACTTCTTCTGTGTAGTTTTTATTGGAAGATATTCGTTTTTCCTCTATAGGCACCTTGATCTCTGAATGTCCACTTGCAGTTTCTGCAGAAAGAGTGTTTCAGAACTGCTAAATCAAAAGTAAGCTTCAACACTGTTAGTTGAATGCACAGAACAGTAAAATGTTTCACAGAATGTTTCTGTGTAATTTTTATTTGAAGATATTCCTTTTTCCACTATAGGCCCCTTAGCTCTCGGAATGTCAACTTGCAGTTTCTACAGAAAGACTGTTTCAAAACTGCTGAATCAAAAGTATGCTTCAACTCTGTTAGATAAATGCACAGAACAGAAAGAAGTTTTACAGAATGCTTCTGTGTAGGTTTTATTTGAAGATGATCCTTTTTCCACTATAGGCCTCATTGCTCTCAGAATGTCCGCTTGCAGTTTCAACAGAAAGAGTGTTTCAGAACTTCTCAATCAAAAGTAAGCTTCAGATCTGTTAGTTGAATGCACAGAACAGAAAGAAGTTTCACAGAATGCTTCTGTGTAGTTTTTATTAAGAGATGTTCCTTTTTCCACTATAGGCCCCTTTGGGCTCCGAATGTCCACTTGCAGTTTCTACAGAAAGAGTGTTTCAGAACTGCTCAATCGAAAGTAAGCTTCAACTCTGTTAGTTGAATGAAAAGAACAGAAAGCTATTTCACAGAATGCTTCTGTGTACTTTTTATTTGAAGATACTCCTTTTTCTACTGTAGGCCCCATAGCTCTCAGAATGTCCGCTTGCAATTTCTACAGAAAGAGTGTTTCAGAACGGCTCAATCAAATGTAAGCTTCCAATCTCTTTGTTGAATGCACAGATGAGAATGTAGTTTCACAGAATGCTTCTATGTAGTTTTTATTTGAAGATATTCCTTTTTCCACTATAGGCCCCATAGCTCTCCAAATGTCCGCTTGCTGTTTCTACCGATAGAGTGTTTCAGAAGTGGTCAATCCAATGTAAGCTAGAAATCTGTTTGTTGAATGAACAGAACAGAAAGAGGTTTCGCAGAATCCTTCTCTGTAGTTTTTTAAAAAAAAAATTTTTTTTTTATTATTCTTTAGGATTTTATGGTACATGTGCACAATGTGCAGGTTTGTTACATATGTATCCATGTGCCATGTTGATTTCCTGCACCGATTAATTCGTCATTTAGCATTAGGTGTATCTCCTAATGCTGTCCCGCCCCCCTCCCCCCACCCCACAACAGTCCCAGGAGTGTGATGTCCCTTCTGTGTAGTTTTTATTGGAAGATATTCCTTTTTCCACTATAGGCACCTTGGATCTCCGAATGTCCACTTGCAATTTCTACAGAAAGCGTGTTGTAGATCTGCTCAATCAAAAGTAAGCTACAACTCTGTTAGTTGAATGAACAGAACGGAAAAAAGTTTCACTGAATGCTTCTGTGTACATTTATTTGAAGATAAACTTTTTTCCACTATAGGCCCCTTAGACCTCGGAATGTCAACCTGCAGTTTCTACAGAAAGAGTGATTCAGAACTGCTGAATCAAAAGTAAGCTTCAACTCCGTTAGTTGAATGCACAGAACAGAAAGAAGTTTCACAGAATGCTTCTGTGTAGTTTTTATTTGAAGATATTGCTTTTTCTACTAGAGGCCCCGTATCTCTCCGAGTGTCCCATTGCAGTTTCTACAGAAAGAGTGTTTCACAACCGCGCAATCAAAAGTAAGCTTCAACTCTGTTAGTTGAAAGCACAGAACAGAAAGAAGTTTCACAGAATGATTCTGTGTAGTTTTTATTTGAAGATAATTCTTTTTTCACTATAGGCACCTTAGCGCTCCCAAAGTCCACTTGCAGCTTCTACAGAAAGATTGTTTCAGAACTGCTCAATCAAAAGTAAGCTTCAACTCTCTTAGTTGAATGCACAGCAGAGAAAGAAGTTTCACAAAATGCTTCTGTGTACTTTTTATTTGGAGATATTCCTTTTTTTACTATAGGCCCCTTAGCGCTCAGAAATTCCACTTGCAGTTCCTACAGAAAGAGTGTTTCAGAACTGCTCAATCAAAAGTAAGCTTCGACTGTGTTAGTTGAATGCACAGAACAGAAAGAAGTTTCACAGAATGCTTCCGTGTAGTTTTTATTGGAAGATTTTCCTTTTTCCACTATAGGCCCCATAACACTCAGAATATCCACTTGCAGTTTTTACAGAAAGAGTGTTTCAGAACTCCTCAAACAAAAGTGAGCTTCAAGTCTGTTAGTTGAGTGCACAGAACAGAGAGAAGTTTCTCAGAATGCTTCTTTGTAGTTTTCATTTGAAGATATTCCTTTTTCCACTATAGGCCCCATATCTCTCCGAATGTCCAGTTGCAGTTTCTACAGAAAGAGTGTTTCAGAACTGCTCAATCAAAAGTAAGCTTCAACTATGTTCGTTGAATGTACAGAACAGAAAGAAGTTTCACAGAGTGCTTCTGTGTAGTTTTTGTTGGAAGATATTCTTTTTCCCCTATAGGCAACTTGGATCTCCGAATGTCCGCTTGCAGTTTCTACAGAAAGAGTTTCTCACTACTGCTCAATCAAAAGTAAGCTTCAACTCTGTTAGTTGAATGCAGAGAACAGAAAAAAGTTTCACAGAATGCTTCTGTGTAGTTTTTATTTGAAGATATTCCTTTTTCCACTATAGGCCCCTTAGCCCTAGGATTGTCCACTTGCAGTTTCTACAGAAAGAGTGTTTCAGAACTGCTCAATTAAAGGTAAGCTTCAACTCTGTTAATTGAATTCACAGAACAGAAAGAAGTTTCACAGAGTTCTTCTGTGTAGTTTTTATTTGGAGATATTTCTTTTTTCACTATTGGCACAATAGCGCTCCGAATGTCCACTTGCAGTTTCTAAAGAAAGAAGGTTTCAGAACTGCTCAATCAAATGTAAGCTTCAACTCTGTTATTTGAATGAAAGGAACAGAAATAAGTTTCACGGAATGCTTCTGTGTAGTGTTTATTGGAAGATTATACTTTTTCCAATGTAGGCCCCATAGCTCTCGGACTCTCCGCTTCCAGTTTCTACAGAAAGAGTGTGTCAGAACTGCTCTATCCTAGATAGCTTCAACTCTGTTAGTTGAATGCACAGAACAGAAAGAAGTTTCACAGAATGCTTCTGTGAAGTTTTTATTTGGAGATATTCCTTTTTCCACTACAGGCCCATTAGCCCTCCGAATGTCAACTTGCGGTTTCTACAGAAAGACTCTTTCAGAACTGCTCAATCAAAAGTAATCTTCGAGTCTGTTAGCTGAACGCACAGAAAAGAAAGAAGTTTCAAAGAATGCCTCTGTGCAGTTTTTATATAGAGATATTTCTTTTTGCACAATATGCCCCTTAGCGCTCCGAATGTCCACTTGCAGTTTCTACAGAAAGAGTGTTTCAGAACCGCTCAATCAAAAGTAATGTTCAACTCTTTTAGCTGAAGGCACAGAACAGAAAGAAGTTTCACAGAATGCTTCTGTGTAGTTTTTATTTGGAGATATTACTTTTTCCACTATAGGCCCCTGAGCGCTCGGAATGTCCACTTGCAGTTTCTACAGAAAGAGTATTTCAGAACTGCTCAATCAAAAGTAAGTTTCAACTCTCTTCATGGAATGCACAGAACAGATGGAAGTTTCACAGAATGCTTTTGTGTAGTTTTCATTAGAGGATATCCCTTTATCCACTATAGGCCCCTTAGCCCTAGGAATGTGAACTTGCAGTGTCAAAAGAAAGAGTGTTTCAGAACTGCTCAATCAAATGCAAGCTTCAACTCTGTTAGTTGAATGCACAGAACAGAAAGAAGTTTCGCAAAACGCTTCTGTGTAGTTTTTATTGGAAGATACTACTTTTTCAAGTATAGGCACCCTGGATCTCCGAATATCCACTTGCAGTTTATACAGAAAGACAGTTTCAGAACTGCTCAATCAAAAGTAAGCTTCAGCTCTGTTATTTGAATGCACAGAACAGAAAGAAGTTTCACAGAATGCTTCTGTGTAGTTTTTTTGGAAGATATTCCTTTTTCCACTATAGGCACCTAGGATCTCAGAATGTCCAATTGTAGCGTCTACAGAAAGAGTGTTTCAGAACTGCTCAATGAAAAGTAAGCTTCAACTCTGTTAGTTGAATGCACAGAACAGGAAGAAGTTTCACAGAATGCTTCTGTGTAGTTTTTATTTGAAGATATGCCTTTTTCCACTATAGGCCCCTTAGCCCTCCGAATATCCACTTGCAGTATCTACAGAAAGAGTGTTTCAGAACTGCTCAATCAAAAGTATGCTTCAACTCTGTTAGTTGAATGCACACAACAGAAAGAAGTTTCACAGAATGCTTCTGTGTAGTATTAATTTGAAGATATTCCTTTTTCCACTATAGGCCCCGCAGCGCTCAGAATGTGCACTGGCAGTTTATACAGAAAGAGTGTTTCAGAACTGCTCAATCAATGTAAGCTTCAACAGTGTTAGTTCAATGCACAGAACAGAAAGTAGTTTCACAGAATGCTTCTGTGTAGTTTTTATTTGAAGATATCCCTTTTTCCGCTACAGGCCCTTTAGTGCTCAGAATGTCAACCTGCAGTTTCTACAGAAAGAGTGTTTCAGAACTGCTCAATCAAAAGTAAGCTTCAACTCTGTTAGTTGAATGGACAGAACAGAAAGAAGTTTCACAGCATGCTTCTGTGTAGTTTTTATTTGAAGATATTCCTTTTTCCAGTATAGGCCCCTTAGCCTTCAGAATGTCCACTTGCCGTTTCTACAGCAAGATTGTTTCAGAACTGCTCAATCAAAAGTAAGCTTCAACTATTTTAGTTGAATGCACAGAACAGAAAGAAGATTCACAGAATGCTTCTGTGTAGTTTTTATTTGAAGTTATTCCTTTTTCCTCCACAGGCCCTTTAGCGCTCGGAAAGTCAACTTGCAGTTTCTACAGAAAGAATGTCTCAGAACTGTTCAATCAAAAGTAAGCTTCAACTCTGTTAGTTGAATGGAGAGAACAGAAGGAAGTTTCACAGAATCCTTGTGAGTTGTTTTTATTTGGATATATTTCTTTTTCCACTATTGGCCCCTTTGGGCTCGGAATGTGAAGTTGCAGTTTCTACAGAAAGAAATGTTTCAGAGCTGCACAATCTAAAGTAAGCTTCAACTTTGTTAGTTGAACGGACAGATCTGAAAGAAGTTTCACAGAAAGCTTCTGTGTAGTTTTTATTTAAAATATTCCTTTTTCCACTATAGGCCCCTTAGCGCTCGTAATATCCACTGGCAGTTTCTACAGAAAAAGTGTTTCAGAACTCCTCAATCAAAAGTAAGCTTCAATTCTGTTAGTTGAATGGACAGAACTTAAAGAAGTTTCACAGAATGCTCCTGTGTAGTTTTTATTTGAAGATGTCCTTTTTCCACTTTAGGCCTCTTAGTGCTCAGAATGTCCACTTGCAGTTTCTACAGAAAGAGTGTTTCAGAACTGCTCAATCAAAAGTAAGCTTCAACTCTGTTAGTTGAATGGACAGAACAGAAAGAAGTTTCACAGAAGGCTTCTTTGTAGTCTTTATTTGAAGATATTCCTTTTCCACTATAGGCCCCTTAGCATTCTGAATATCCACTTGCAGTTTCTACAGAAAAAGGGTTTCAGAACTCCTTAATCAAAAGTAAGCTTCAGCTCTGTTATTTGAATGCACAGAAGAGAAAGATGTTTCACAGAATGCTTCTGTGTAGTTTTTAACCGAAGTTTTTCCTTTTTCCACGATAGGCCCCTTAGCTGTCAGAATGTCCACTTGCAGTTTCTTCAGAAAGACTCTTTCAGAACTGCTCAATCAAAAGTAAGCTTCAACTCTGTTAGTTGTATAAGCAGAACAGAAAGAAGTTTCACAGAATGCTTCTGTGTAGTTTTTATTTGAAGATATCGCTTTTTCCACTATAGGCCGTTTAGCGCTCAGAATGTCAACATGCAGTTTCCACAGAAAAAGTGTTTGAGAACTCTTCAATCAAAAGTAAGCTTCAATTCTGTTAGTTGAATGGACAGAACAGAAAGAAGTTTCACGGAATGCTTCTGCGTAGTTTTTCTTTGAAGATATTCCTTTTTCCACTATAGACGCTTTAGCGCTCATTATTTCCACTTGTAGTTTCAACAGAAAGAGTGTTTTAGAGCTCCTCAATCAAAAGTTAGCTTCAACTCTGTTAGTTGAATGCACAGAAAAGGAAGAAGTTTCACAGAATGCTTCTGTGTAGTTTTTATTTGAAGATATACCTTTTTCCACTAAAGGCCAATTAGCGCTTGGAATGTCAACTTGCAGTTTCTACAGAAAGAGTGTTTCACAACTGCTCAATCAAAAGTAAGTTTCGACTCTGTTAGTTTTATGCACGGAACAGAAAGAAGTTTCACAGAATGCTTCTGTGTAGTTTTTATTTGGAGATATTTCTTTTTCCACTATAGGAACATTAGCGCTCAGAATGTCCACATGCAGTTTCTACAGAAAGGGAGTTTCACAACTGCTGAATCAAAAGTAACCTTCAACTCAGTTAGTTGAATGGACCGAACAGGAAGAAGTTTCACAGAATGCTTCTGTGTAGTTTTAATTTGAAGATATTCATTTTTCCACTATAGGCCCCTCAGGACTCCGAATATCCACTGGCAGTTTCTACAGAAAGTGTGTTTCAGAACTGCTGAATCAAAAGTAAGCTTCAACACTGTTAGTTCAATGCACAGAACAGAAAGAGGTTTCACAGAATGCTTCTGTGTAGTTTTTATTTGAAGAAATCCATTTTTCCGCTATAGGCCCTTTAGCGCTCGGAACGTCAACTTGCAGTTTCTACAGAAAGAGTGTTTCAGAAGTGCTCAATCAAAAGTAAGCTTCAACTCTGTTAGTTGAATGGACAGAACAAAAAAAAAGTTTCACAGCATGCTTCTGTTTAGTTTTTATTTGAAGATATTCCTTTTTCCAGTATAGGCCCCTTAGCCTTCAGAATGTCCACTTGCAGTTTCTACAGAAAGAGTGTTTCAGAACTGCTCAAAGGTAACCTTCAGCTGTGTTGGTTGAATGCACAGAACAGAAAGAATTTTCACAGAATGGTTCTGCTTAGTTTGTATTTGAAGATATCCCTTTTTGCACTATAGGCCCCTTAGAACTCCGAATGTCCACATGCAGTTTATACAGCAAGAGTGTTTCGGAACTGCTCAATCAAAAGTAAGCCTCAAATCTTTTAGTTGAACGCACAGAACAGAAAGATTCACAGAATGCTTCTGTGTAGTTTTTATTTGAAGGTATTCCTTTTTCCTCTACAGGCCCTTTAGCGCTCGGAATGTCAACTTGCAGTTTCTACAGAAAGAATGTTTCAGAACTGTTCAATAAAAAGTAAGTTTGAACTCTGTTAGTTGAATGGAGAGAACAGAAGGAAGTTTCACAGAATCCTTGTGAGTAGTTTTTATTTGGATATATTTCTTTTTCCACTATTGGCCACTATGGGCTCGGAATGTCAACTTGCAGTTTCTACAGAAAGAGTGTTTCAGAACTTCTCAAGCAAAAGTAAGCTTCAACTCTGTTAGTTGAATGGACAGATCTGAAGGAAGTTTCACAGAATGTTTCTGTGAAGTATTTATTTGAAGATATTCCTTTTTCCACTATTGGCCCCTTAGCACTCTGAATGTCCACTGGCTGTTTCTACAGAAAGAGTGTTTCAGAACTGCTCAATCATAAGATAGATTCAATTCTGTTAGTTGAATGCACAGAACGGAAAGACGTTTCACAGAATGCTTCTGTGTAGTTTTTATTTGAGGATATCCCTTTTTCCACTACAGGGCCTTTAGTGCTCGGAATGTCAACTTGCAGTTTCTAAAGAAAGAGTGTTTCAGAACTGCTCAATCAAAAGTAAGTTTCAACTCTGTTAGTTGAATGGACAGAACATAAAGAAGATTCACAGAATGCTTCTGTGTAGTTTTTAATTGAAGATATACCTTTTTCCTCTACAGGCCCTTTAGCGCTCGGAATGTCCACTGGCAGTTTCTACAGAAAGAATGTTTCAGAACTGTCCAATCAAAAGTAAGCTTCAACTCTGTTAGTTGAATGGAGAGAACAGAAGGAAGTTTCACAGAATCCTTGTGAGTAGTTTTTATTTGGATATGTTTCTTTTTCCACTATTGGCCCCATTGCGCTCGGAATGTCAACTTGCAGTTTCTACAGAAAGAGTGTTTCAGAACTGCTCAATCAAAAGTAAGCTTCAACTCTGTTAGTTGAATGGACAGATCTGAAAGACGTTTCACAGAATGCTTCTGTGTAGTTTTTAGTTGAAGATATTCCTTTTTCCAATATAGGCCCCTTAGCGCTCCGAATGTCCACTGGCAGTTTCAACAGAAAGGGTGTTTCAGAACTGCTAAATCAAAAGTAAGCTTCAATTTTGTTAGTTGAATGGACAGAATGGAAAGAAGTTTCACAGAATGCTCCTGTGTAGTTTTTATTTGAAGATGTTCCTTTTTCCTCTATAGGCCCCTTAGTGCTCTGAATGTCCACTTGCAGTTTCTACAGAAAGAGTGTTTCAGAACTGCTCAATCATAAGATAGATTCAACTCTGTTAGTTGAATGCACAGAACAGAAAGACGTTTCACAGAATGCTTCTGTGTTGTTTTTATTTGAAGATATCCCTTTTTCCACTACAGGGCCTTTAGCCCTCGGAATGTCATCTTGCAGTTTCTACAGAAAGAGTGTTTCAGAACTGCTCAATCAAAAGTAAGTTTCAACTCTGTTAGTTGAATGGACAGAACAGAAAAAAGTTTCACAGAATGCTTCTGTGTAGTTTTTATTTGAAGATATTCCTTTTTCCACTGTAGGCCCCTCAGCGCTCCGAATGTCCACTTGCAGTTTCTACAGAAAGAGTGTTTCAGAACTGCTCAATCAAAAGTAAGCTTCAACACGGTTAGTTCAATGCACGGAACAGAAAGAAGTTTCACGGAATGCTTCTGTGTAGTTTTTATTTGAAGATATTCCTTTTTCCACTATAGGCCCCATAGCTCTCAAAATATCCTCTTGCACTTTCAACAGAAAGAGTGTTTCAGAACTGCTCAATTAAAAGTAAGGTTCAAATCTGTTAGTTGAATGCAAAGAACAGGAAGAAGTTTCACAGAATGCTTGTGTGTAGTTTTTATTTGAAGATATTTCTTTTTCCAATATAGGCCCCATGGCGCTCTGAATGTCCACTTGCAGTTTCTACAGAAAGAGTGTTTCAGAACTGCTCAATCAAAAGGAAGGTACAACTCTGTTATTTGAATGCACAGAAGAGAAAGAAGTTTCACAGAATGCTTCTGTGTAGTTTTTATTTGAAGATATTCCTTTTTCCACTATAGGCCCCTTAGCTCTCCAAATATCCACCTGCAGTTTGTACAGAAAGAGTGTTTCAGAACTCCTCAATCAAAAGTACGGTTCAACTGTGTTAGTGGAATGCACAGAACATAAAGAAGTTTTACAGAATGCTTCTGTGTAGTTTTTATTTGAAGATATTCCTTTTTCCAGTTTAGCCCTTTTGCACTCCGAATGTCCACTTGCAGTTTCTGCAGAATGAGTGTTTCAGAACTGCTCAATCAAAAGCAAGGTTCAACTCTGTTAGTTGAATGAACAGAACAGAAAGGAGTTTCACAGAATGCTTCTGTGTAGTTGTATTTGATGATAATCCTTTTTCCACTATAGGCCCCTTAGCTCTCCGAATGTCCACTTGCAGTTTCTACAGAAAGAGTGTTTCAGAACTGCGCAATCAAAAGTAAGGCTCAACTCTGTTAGTTGAATGCAAAGAACCCAAAGAAGTTTCACAGAATGCTTCTGTGTAGTTTTTATTTGAAGGTACTCCTTTTTCCTCTGTAGGCCCCTTAGTGCTCGGAATGTCCCCTTGTAGTTTCTACAGAAAGAGTGTTTCAGAACTGCTCATTCAAAAGTAAGGTTCAACTCTCTTAGTTGAATGCACAGAACAGGAAGAAGTTTCCCAGAATTCTTCTGTGTAGTTTTCATTTGTAAATATTCCTTTTTCCACTGTAGGCCCCTTCGCGCTCCGAATGTCCTCCTGCACTTTCAAAAGAAAGAGCATTTCAAAACTGCTCAATCAAAAGTCAGGTTCAACTCTGTTAGTTGAATGCACAGAACAGAAAGAAGTTTCACAGAATGCTTCTGTGTAGTTTTTATTTGGAGACATTCCTTTTTGCACTATAGGCCTGTTAGCTCTCCGAATATCAACTTGCAGTTTGTACAGAAAGAGTGTTTCAGAACTGCTCAATCAACAGTACGGTTCAACTATGTTAGTTGAATTCACAGAACAGAAAGAAGTTTCACAGAATGCTTCTGTGTAGTTTTTATTTAAAGATATTCCCTTTTCCACTATAGGCCCCTTAGCGCTCTAATGTCCACTTGCAGTTTCTACAGAAAGAGTGTTTCAGAACTGCTCAATCAAAAGTAAGGTTCAGCTCTGTTAGTTGAATGCACAGAACAGAAAAAAGTTTTACAGAATGCTTCTGTGTAGTTTTTATTTGAAGATATTCCTTTTTCCACTATAGACCCCTCTGCGTGACGAATATCCACTTGCAGTTTCTACAGAAAGAGTGTTTCAGAACTGCTCAATCAAAAGCAAGGTTCAACTGTGTTAGGTGAATGCACAGAACACAAAGAAGTTTCACAGAATGCTTCTGTTTAGTTTTTATATGAAGATATTCCTTTTTCCACTATAGACCCCTTTGCGCTCCGATTGTCGACTTGCATTTTCTACAGAAAGAGTGTTTCAGAACTGCTCAAACAAAAGCAAGGTTCAACTCTGCTATTTCAATGCACAGAACACAAAGTAGTTTCACAGAATGCTTCTGTGTAGTTTTTTTGAACATATTCCTTTTTCCACTGTAGGCCCATTAGCGCTCCGAATGTCCACTTGCAGTTTCTACAGAAAGAGTGTTTCAGAATTTCTGAATCAAAAGTAAGGGTCTACTCTGTTAGTTGAATGCACAGAACAGAAAGGAGTTTCAAAGAATGCTTGTGTGTAGTTTTTATTTGACGATTTTCCTTTTTCCACCATAGGCCCCCCAGCGCTGGGAATGTCCATGTGCAGTTTCTACAGAAAGAATGTTTCAGAAATGCTCAATCAAAGGCAAGGTTCAACTCTGTTAGTTGAATGCACAGAACAGGAAGAAGTTTCACAGAATGCTTCTGTGTAGTTTTTATTTGAAGATATTCCTTTTTCCACTATAGACCCCACAGCTCTCCAAATATCAACTTGCAGTTTGTACAGAAAGAGTGTTTCAGAACTGCTCAATCAAAAGTACGTTTCAACTATGTTAGTTGAATGCACAGAACAGAAAGAAGTTTCTCAGAATGGTTCTGTGTGGTTTTTATTTAAAGATATTCCCTTTTCCACTATAGGCCCCTTAGCGCTCTTAATGTCCACTTGCAGTTTCTACAGAAAGAGTGTTTCATAACTGCTCTATGAAAAGTAATATTCAGCTCTGTTAGTTGAATGCAGAGAACAGAAAGAAGTTGCACAAAATGCTTCTGTGTAGTTTTTATTTGAAGATATTTCTTTTTCTACTATAGGCCCCATAGCCCTCCGAATGTCCACTTCGGGTTTGTATAGAAAAAGTGTTTCAGAACGGCTCAATCAAAGGTAAGGTTCAACTGTGTTAGTTGAATGCACAGAACAGAAAGATGTTTCACATAATGCTTCTGTGTTGCTTTTATTTGAACATACTCCTTTTTCCACTGTAGGCCCCTTAGCGCTCGGAATGTCCCCTTGCAGTTTCTACAGAAAGAGTGTTTCAGAACTGCTCAATCAAAAGTAAGGTTCAACTCTGTTAATTGAATGCACAGAACAGTAAGAAGTTTTACAGAATGCTTCTGTGTAGTTTTTATTTGAAGATATTCCTTTTTCCACTATAGACCCCTTTGTGTGACGAATATCCACTTGCAGTTTCTACAGAAAGAGTGTTTCAGAACTGCTCAATCAAAAGCAAGGTTCAACTGTGTTAGGTGAATGCACAGAACACAAAGAAGTTTCACAGAATGCTTCTGTGTAGTTTTTTTTTGAAGACATTCCTTTTTCCACTATAGGCCCCTTAGTGCTCCGAAAGTCCACTTGCAGTTTCTACAGAAAGAGTGTTTGAGATCTGCTGAATCAAAAGTAAGGTTCAAATCTGTTAGTTGAATGCACAGAAAAGAAAGAAGTTTCATAGAATGCTTCTGTGTAGTTTTTATTTGAAGATATTCCTTTTTCCACTATAGGCCCCTTAGCTCTCCAAATATCCACTTGCAGTTCCTACAGAGAGAGTGTTTCAGAACTGCTCAATCAAAAGTAAGGTTCAACTCTGTTAGTTGAATGCACAGAACAGGAAGAAGTTTCACAGAATGCTTCTGTGTAGTTTTTATTTGAACATATTCTTTTTTCCACTGTACGCCCCTTAGAGCTCGGAATGTCCTCTTGCACTTTCAAAAGAAAGATTGTTTCAGAACTGCTCAATCAAAAGTAAGGTTCATCTCTGTTAGTTGAATGCAAAGAACAGAAAGAAGTTTCATAGAATGCTTCTGTGTAGTTTTTATTTGAAGATATTTCTTTTTCCACTGCAGGCCCCTTAGTGCTGTGAAAGTCTAATTGCAGTTTCTACAGAAAGAGTGTTTCAGAACTGCTCAATCTAAAGAAATGTACAACTCTGTTAGTGGAATGCACAGAACAGAAAGAAGTTTCACAGAATGCTTCTGTGTAGTTTTTATTTGAAAATATTTCTTTGTCCACTATACACCTCATAGCCGTCCGAATGTCCACTTGCAGTTTCTACAGAAAGAGTGTTTCAGAACTGCTCAATCAAAGGTAAGGTTCAACTCTGTTAGTTGAATGGAAAAAACAGAAAGAAGTTTCACAGAATGCTTCTGTGTAGTTTTTATTTGAAGATATTCCTTTTTCCACTATAGGCCCCTTATCTCTTTGAATGTCCCCTTGCAGTTTCTTCAGAAAGAGTGTTTGGAAACTGCTCAATCAAAAGTAAGGTTCAAATCTGTTAATTGAATGCACAGAAAAGAAAGAAGTTTCATAGAATGCTTCTGTGTAGTTTTTATTTGAAGATATTCCTTTTTCCAGTATAGGCCCCTTTGCTCTCCAAATATCCACTTGCAGTTCCTACAGAGAGAGTGTTTCAGAACTGCTCAATCAAATGTAAGGTTCAACTCTGTTAGTTGAATGCACAGAACAGGAAGAAGTTTCACAGAATGCTTCTGTGTAGTTTTTATTTGAACATATTCTTTTTTCCACTGTACGCCCCTTAGCGCTCGGAATGTCCTCTTGCACTTTGAAAAGAAAGATTGTTTCAGATCTGCTCAATCGAAAGTAAGGTTCATTTCTGTTAGTTGAATGCAAAGAACAGAAAGAAGTTTCACAGAATGCTTCTGTGTAGTTTTTATTTGAAGATATTTCTTTTTCCACTACAGGCCCCATAGTGCTGTGAATGTCCGTTTGCAGTTTCTACAGAAAGAGTGTTTCAGAACTGCCCAATCTAAAGAAATGTACAACTCTGTTAGTGGAATGCACAGAACAGAAAGAAGTTTCACAGAATGCTTCTGTGTAGTTTTTATTTGAAAATATTTCTTTGTCCACTATACACCTCATAGCCCTCCGAATGTCCACTTGCAGTTTCTACAGAAAGAGTGTTTCAGAACTGTTCAGTCAAAGGTAAGGTTCAACTCTGTTAGTTGAATGGAAAAAACAGAAAGAAGTTTCACAGAATGCTTCTGTGTGGTTTTTATTTGAAGATATTCCTTTTTCCACTATAGGCCCCTTAGCTCTTTGAATGTCCCCTTGCAATTTCTACAGAAAGAGTGTTTGGAAACTGCTCAATCAAAAGTAAGGTTCAAATCTGTTAGTTGAATGCACAGAAAAGGAAAGAAGTTTCATAGAATGCTTCTGTGTAGTTTTTATTTGAAGATATTCCTTTTTCCACTATAGGCCCCTTTGCTCTCCAAATATCCACTTGCAGTTTCTAGAGAAAGAGTGTTTCAGAACTGCTCAATCAAAAGTAATGTTCAACTCTGTAAGGTTGAATGCACAGAACAGAAAGGAGTTTCATAGAATGCTTCTGTGTAGTTTTTATTTGAAGTTATTCCTTTTTCCACTATACGTCCCGTAGCGCTCGGAAAGTCCACTTGCAGTTTCTACAGAAAGAGTGTTTTGAAACTGCTCAATCAAAAGTAAGGTTCAAATTTGTTAGTTGAATGGACAGAAAAGAAAGAAGTTTCATGGAATGCTTCTGTTTAGTTTTTATTTGAAGATATTCCTTTTTCCACTACTGGCCCATTTGCTCTCCAAATATCAACATGCAGTTTCCACAGAAAGAGTGTTTCAGAACTGCTCAATCAAATGTAAGGTTCAGCTCTGTTAGTTGAATGCACAGAACAGAAAGAAGTTGCACAGAATGTTTCTGTGTAGTTTTTATGTGAAGATAATTCTTTTTCCACTATTGTCCCCTTAGCCCTCCGAATGTCCACCTGGAGTTTCTACAGAAACAGGGTTTCATAACGGGTCAATCAACGGTAAAGTTCACCTCTGTTAGTTGAATGCACAGAACAGAAAGAAGTTTCACAGACTGCTTCTGTGTAGTTTTTATTTGAAGATATTACTTTTTACACAGTAGGCCCCATAGCACTCAGAATGTCCACTTGCAGTTTATAAAGAAAAATTTTTTCAGAACTGCTCAATCAAAAATTAGGTTCAACTCTGTTAGTTGAATGCACAGAACAGAAAGAAGTTGCACAGAATGCTTCTGTGTAGTTTTTATTTGAAGATATTACTTTTCGCACTATAGGCCCTTTAGCGCTCCGAATGTCCACTTGCAGTTTCTACAGAAAGAGTGTTTCAGAACTGCTGAATGAAAAGTAAGGTCGAACACTGTTAGTTGAATGCACAGAAGAGAAGGAAGTTTCACAGAATGCTTCTGTGTAGTAGTTATTTGAAGATATTTCTTTTTCCACTATGCGCCCCATAGCCCTCTGAATGTCCACTTCCAGTTTCTACAGAAAGAGGGTTTCAGAACTGCTCAATGAAAAGTAAGGTTCAAATGTGTTAGTTGAATGCAAACAACAGAAAGAAGTTTCACAGAATGCTTCTGTGTAATTTTTATTTGAACATATTCCTTTTTCCACTATAGGCTCCTTAGCGCTTGGATTGTCCCCTTGCAGTTTCTACAGAAAGAGTGTTTCATAATTGCTCAATCAAAAGTAAATTTCAACTCTGTTAGTTGAATGCACAGAACAGAAAGAAGTCTTACAGAATGCTTCTGTGTAGTTTTTATTTGAAGATATTCCATTTTCCACTATTGACCCCTTTGCGCCCCGAATGTCCACCTGCAGTTTCTACAGAAAGAGTGTTTCAGAACTGCTCAATCAAAAGCAAGGTTCAACTCTGTTAGTTGAATGCACAGAACAGAAAGAAGTTTCACAGAATGCTTCTGTGTAGTTTTTATTCGATGATATTCCTTTTTCCACTATTGGCCCCTTAGCTCTCCGAATGTCCACTTTCAGTTTCTACAGAAAGAGAGTTTCAAAACTGCGCAATCAAAAGTAATCTTCAACTCCGTTAGTTGAATGCAAAGAACAGAAAGAGGTTTCACAGAATGCTTTTGTGTAGTTTTTATTTGAAGATAGTCCTTTTTCCACCATAGAGCCCTTAATGCTCCGAATGTCCACTTGCAGTTGCTACAGAAAGAGTGTTTGAGAACTGCTCATTCAAAAGTAATGTTCAAATCTGTTAGTTGAATGCACAGAAAAGAATGAAGTTTCATAGAATGCTTCTGTGTAGTTTTTATTTGAAGATATTCCTTTTTCCACTATAGGCCCCATAGCTCTCAAAATATCCTCTTGCACTTTCAACAGAAAGAGTGTTTCAGAACTGCTCAATTAAAAGTAAGGTTCAAATCTGTTAGTTGAATGCAAAGAACAGGAAGAAGTTTCACAGAATGCTTGTGTGTAGTTTTTATTTGAAGATATTTCTTTTTCCAATATAGGCCCCATGGCGCTCTGAATGTCCACTTGCAGTTTCTACAGAAAGAGTGTTTCAGAACTGCTCAATCAAAAGGAAGGTACAACTCTGTTATTTGAATGCACAGAAGAGAAAGAAGTTTCACAGAATGCTTCTGTGTAGTTTTTATTTGAAGATATTCCTTTTTCCACTATAGGCCCCTTAGCTCTCCAAATATCCACTTGCAGTTTGTACAGAAAGAGTGTTTCAGAACTACTCAATCAAAAGTACGGTTCAACTATGTTAGTGGAATGCACAGAACATAAAGAAGTTTTACAGAATGCTTCTGTGTAGTTTTTATTTGAACATATTCTTTTTTCCACTGTACGCCCCTTAGCGCTCGGAATGTCCTCTTGCACTTTCAAAAGAAGGATTGTTTCAGATCTGCTCAATCAAAAGTAAGGTTCATCTCTGTTAGTTGAATGCAAAGAACAGAAAGAAGTTTCACAGAATGCTTCTGTGTAGTT
This sequence comes from Nomascus leucogenys, assembly GCF_006542625.1. NCBI lineage: Eukaryota > Metazoa > Chordata > Mammalia > Primates > Hylobatidae > Nomascus > Nomascus leucogenys. Next base: position 22,937 of record NW_022097728.1, read on the forward strand.
TTTATTTGAAGATATTTCTTTTTCCACTACAGGCCCCATAGTGCTGTGAAAGTCCAATTGCAGTTTCTACAGAAAGAGTGTTTCAGAACTGCTCAATCTAAAGAAATGTACAACTCTGTTAGTGGAATGCACAGAACAGAAAGAAGTTTCACAGAATGCTTCTGTGTAGTTTTTATTTGAAAATATTTCTTTGTCCACTATACACCTCATAGCCCTCCGAATGTCCACTTGCAGTTTCTACAGAAAGAGTGTTTCAGAACTGCTCAATCAAAGGTAAGGTTCAACTCTGTTAGTTGAATGGAAAAAACAGAAAGAAGTTTCACAGAATGCTTCTGTGTGGTTTTTATTTGAAGATATTCCTTTTTCCACTATAGGCCCCTTAGCTCTTTGAATGTCCCCTTGCAATTTCTACAGAAAGAGTGTTTGGAAACTGCTCAATCAAAAGTAAGGTTCAAATCTGTTAGTTGAATGCACAGAAAAGGAAAGAAGTTTCATAGAATGCTTCTGTGTAGTTTTTATTTGAAGATATTCCTTTTTCCACTATAGGCCCCTTTGCTCTCCAAATATCCACTTGCAGTTTCTACAGAAAGAGTGTTTCAGAACTGCTCAATCATAAATAATGTTCAACTCTGTAAGGTTGAATGCACAGAACAGAAAGGAGTTTCATAGAATGCTTCTGCTTAGTTTTTATTTGAAGTTATTCCTTTTTCCACTATACGTCCCGTAGCGCTAGGAAAGTCCACTTGCAGTTTCTACAGAAAGAGTGTTTCAGAACTGCTCAATCAAAAGTAAGGTCCAACTCTGTTAATTGAATGCACAGAACAGAAAGATGTTTCACAGAATGCTTCTATGTAGTTTTTATTTGAAAATATTCCTTTTTCCACTATAGGCCCCTTAGCTTTCAACATGTAGTTTGTACAGCAATATTGTTTCAAACTGCTCAATCAAAAGAAAGCTTCTACTCTGTGAGATGAATGAACTCAATATGAAGAAGTTTCACAGAATGCTTCTGTGTATTTTTTATTGGAAGATATTTCGTTTTTCACCGTAGGTTTCAATGTTTCCAAATGTCCACTTGCAGATTCTACAAAAAGAGTGTTTCAAAAGTGCTCAATCAAAAGTAAGGTTCAACTATGTTAGTTGAATGCACAGATCAGAAAGAAGTTTCACAGAATGCTTCCGTGTAGTTTCTATGGGAAGATACTTCTTTTTTCACCATAGGCCTCAATGCTCTAGAAATGTCCAATTGCAGATCCAACGAAAAGCCTTTTTCAAAGCTGCACAATCAAAGGAAGTTTCCACTCTCTGAGATGAATGCACAGTTCATAATGAAGTTACACATATTACTTCTCTGTAGTTTATATTTGAAGATATTCCATTTTCCACGATAGGCCTCAAAGCGCTCCAAATTTCGACTTGCAGTTTACACAACAATAGTGTTTCAATACTGCTCAATCCAAAGAAAGGTTCAACTCTGTGAGATGAATGGAGAAAATAGAAAGAATTTCCACAGAAGTATTCTGTGTAGTTTTTACTTGAAGATATTTCGTTTTTCACCTTAGGCCTCAAATCTCTCCAAATGTCCACTTGCAGATTCTACTAAGAGGGTGTTTCAAAACTACTAAGTCAAAAGAAATGTTCTACTCTGTTAGATGAATGCACAGATCAGAAAGGAGTTTCACAGAATCCTTTGTGTTGTTTTAAAGGGAAGATATTTCATTTTACACCATATGCCTCAGTGTTCACCAAATATCCAATTGCAGATTCTACAAAAAGAGATTTTCAAAACAGTTCAATCAAAAGAAAGTTTCATCTCAGTGAGGTGAATGCACAAATCAGAAAGAAGTTTCACAGAATGCTTCTGTGTAGTTTTAATTTGAAGACATACCTTTTTCCACGATGGACCTCAAAGCCCTCAAAATGTCCACTTGCATATTCTACAAAAAGAGTGTTTCAAAACTGCTCAGTCAAAAGAAAGTTTCTACTCTATGAGATGAATGAACAGAATAGAAAGGTGTTTCACGGATTGCTTCTGTGTAGTTTTTATGGGAAGATATTTCATTTTTCAATGTAGGCCTCAATGTTCTTCAAATGTCCACTTGAAGATTCTACAAATAGAGTGTTTCAAAACTGCTCAATCAAAAGAAATGTTCAACTCTGCTGGATGAATGCACAGATGAGAAAGAAGTTTCAGAGAATGCTTCCATGTAGTTTGTATGGGAAGATATTTCTTTTTTCACCCTGGGCCTCAATGCTCTAGAAATGTCCAATTGCAGTTTCTACATAAAGCCTGTTGCAAAGCTGCACAATCAAAAGAAATGTTCCACTCTCTGAGATGAATGCACAGCTCATAATGAAGTTTCACAGATTATTTCTGTCTAGTTTATATTTAAAGGTATTCCTTTTTCCACAATAAGCCTCAAAGCGCTCCAAATGTCCACTTGCAGTTAATACAGAAAGAGTGTTTCAACATTACTCAACCCAAAGAAAGGTTCAACTCTGTGTGATGACTGCAGAGAATAGAAAGAAATTTCTCAGAAATATTCTGTGTAGTTTTTACTTGAAGATAGTTCGTTTTTCACCATAGGCCTCAAAGATCTCCGAATGTCCACTTGCAGATTCTACAAAAAGAGTTTTTCAAAACTGCCTAATCAAAAGAAATGTTCTACTCTGTTAGATGAATGCACAGATCAGAAAGAAGTTTCACAGAATGTTTCTGCATAGTTCTAATTGGAAGATATTTCGTTTTTCACCGTAGGCCTCAATATTCTCCAAATATCCACTTGCAGATTCTACAAAAGTAGTGTTTCAAAACAGCTCAATCAAAAGAAAGTTTCAACAGAGTGAAATGAATGCACAGAGCAGAAAGAAGTTTTACAGAATCCTTCTGTGTAGTTTTTATTTGAAGATATTCCTTTTTCCATGATAGGCCTCAAAGCCCTCCAAATGTCCACTTGCAGATTCTACAAAAAGAGAGTTTGAATCTGCTCAATCAAAAGAAAGGTTCTACACTGTGAGATGAATGAACGGAATAGAAAGAAGTTTCACAAAACGCTTCTCTGTGGTTTTTAGGGGAAGATATTTCGTTTTTCACCATAGGTCTCAATGTTCTCCAAATGTCCACTTGCAGATTCTGCAAAAAGAGTGTTTCAAAACTGCTCTATCAAAAATAAGGTTAAATTCTGTTAGTTGAAAGCACAGATCAGAAAGAAGTTTCACAGAATGCTTCCACGTAGTTTTTATGGGAAGATATTTCATTTTTCACCGTAAGCCTCAATGCACTAGAAATGTCTAATTGCAGATTCTACGAAAAGAGTGTTTCAAAACTGCTGAATCAAAAGAAAGGTTCCACTCTGTGAGATGAATGAACACAATAGAAAGAAGTTTCACAGAATGCTTCTGTGTAGTTTTTATCGGAAGATATTTCGTTTTTCAACATAGACCTCAATGTTCTCCAAATGTCCACTTGCAGATTCTACAAATAGAGTGTTTCAAAACTGTTCAATCAAAAGTAAGGTTCAACTCTGTTAGTTGAATGCACAGATCAGAAAGAAGTTTCACAGAATGCTTCTGTGTAGCTTTTATTTGAAGATATTCCTTTTTCCATGATAGGCCTCCAAGCGTTCCAAATGTCCACTTGCAGTTTATGCAGAAAGAGTGTTCCAAAACTACTCAATCAAAAGAAAGTTTCAACTCTGTGAGATGAATGCAGAGAATAGAAAGCAATTTCACAGAAGTATTCTGTGTAGTTTTTACTTGAAGATATTTTGTTTTTCATCATAGGCCTCAAAGATCTCCAAATGTCCACTTGCAGATTCTACAAAAAGAGTGTTTCAGCAGTGCTGAATCAAAAGAAATGTTATACTCTGTCAGATGAATGCACAGATCAGAAAGATGTTTCACAAAATGCTTCTGTGTAGTTTTTATTTGAAGATATTCTTTTTTCCACGATTGGCCTCAAAGCGCTCCAAATGTCCACTTGCAAATTCTACAAAAAAAGAATTTCAAAAACTGCTCAATCTAAAGAAAAGTTCTACTCTGTGAGATGAATGAACAGAATAGAAAGAAGTTTCACAAAATCCTTCTGTGTAATTTTTATGGGAAGATAATTCATTTTTCACCATAGGCCTCAATGTTCTCCAAATGTCCACTTGCAGATTCTACAAGAAGAGTGTTTCAAAACTGCTCAATCAAAAGTAAGGTTCAACTCTGTTAGGTGAATGCACAGATCAGAAAGATGTTTCACAGAATGCTTCCGTGTCATCTTTATGGGAAGATATTTCTTTTTTCACCATAGGCCTCAATGCTCTAGAAGTGTCCCATTGCAGATTCTACGAAAAGAGTGTTTCAAAACTGCTCAGTCAGAAGAAAGGTTATACTCTGTGAGATAAATGAACACAATAGAAAGAAGTTTCACAGAATGCTTCTGTGTAGTTTTTATGGGAAGATATTGCGCTTTTCACCATAGTACTCAAAGATATCCAAATGTCCACTTGCAGATTCTACAAAAAGAGTGTTTCAAAACTGCTGAATCAAAAGAAATGTTCTACTCTGTTAGATGAATGCACAGAAAAGAAAGAAGTTCCACAGAATGCTTCTGTGTAGTTTTTAGGGGTAGATATTTCGTTTTTCACCATAGGCCTCAATGTTCTCCAAATATCCACTTGCAGATCTTACAAAACGGTGTTTCAAAACTGCTGAATCAAAAGTAAGGTTCAACTCTTTTAGATGAATGCACAGATCAGAAAGAAGTTTCACAGAATGCTTCCGTGTAGTTTTTATGGGAAGATATTTCTTTTTTCACTGTAGGCTTCAATGGTCTAGAAATGTCCAATTGCAGATTCTATGAAGAGTGTTTCAAAACTGCTCAGTCAAAAGAAAGGTTCTACTCTGTGAGATGAATGAATACAATGGAAAGAAGTTTTGGGGTGGAGCCAAGATGGCCAAATAGGAAGAGCTCCTGTCTACAGCTCCCAGCTCAGTGACACAGAAGACAGGTGATTTCTGCATTTCTGTTTAAGGTACCGGTTTCATCTCAGTTGGGAGTGCCAAACAGTGGGTGCAGAACAGTTGGTGAAGTGCACTGTGCCCAAGCCAAATCAGGGCAAGGCATTGCCTCACTCGGGAAGCACAAGGGGTCAGGGAGTTCCCCTTCCTAGTCAAAGAAAGAGGTAACAGAGGGCACCGGGAATATCGAGTCAGTCCCACTCTAATACTGCGCTTTTCCAATGGGCCTGGAAAATGACACACTAGAAGATTGTGGTGTCCCGCACCTGGCTCGGAGGGTCCTATGCCCAGAGAGTCTCTCTGATTGCCAGCACAGCAGTCTGAGATCAAGCTGCAACGTGGCAGCGAGCATGGGGGAGGGGTGCCCGCCATTGCCCAGGCTTGTTTAGGTTAACAAAGCAGCCAGGAAGCTCTAACTGGGTGGAGCCCACCACAGCTCAAGGAGGCCTGCCTGCCTCTGTAGGCTCCACCTCTGGGGGCAGGGCACAGACAAACAAAAAGTCAGTAGGGAGCTCCACAGACTTAATTGTCCCTGTGTGACTGACAGCTTTGAAGAGAGTAGTGGTTCTCCCAGCACGAAGCTGGAGATCTGAGAACGGACAGACTGCCTCTTGAAGTGGGTCCCTCACCCCTGAGCAGCCTAACTGAGAGGAATCCCCCAAGTAGGGACAGACTGACACCCATTTGGCCGCGTACTCCTCTGAGTCAAAACTTCCAGAGGAACTATCAGACAGCTGAATTTGTGGTCTCACAAAAATCCACAGTTCTGCAGCCACCTCTGCTGACACCCAGCCAAACAGGGTCTGGAGTGGACCTCTAGTAAACTCCAACAGACCTGCAGCTGAGGGTCCTGTCTGGTAGAAGGAAAACTAACAAACAGAAAGGACATCCACACCAAAAACCCATCTGTACATCACCATCATCAAATACAAAAATAGATAAAGCCACAAAGATGGGGAATAAACAGAGCAGAAAAACTGGAAACTCTAAAAAGCAGAGCACCTCTCCTCCTCCAAAGTAACGCAGTTCCTCACCAGCAACGGAACAAAGCTGGATGGAAGATGACTTTGATGAGTTGAGAGGAAGGCTTCAGACGATCAAACTACTCTGAACTATGGGAGGAAATTCAAAACAATAGCAAAGAAGTTAAAAACTTTCAAAAAAATTTAGAAGAATGGATAACTAGAATAACTCACTCAAAACTGCTCAACTACATGGAAACTGAACAACCTGCTCCTGAATGACTATTGGGTACATAATGAAATGAAGGCAGAAATAAAGATGTTCTTTGAAACCAACGAGAACAAAGACACAACATACCAGAATCTCTGGGACATGTTCAAAGCAGTGTGTAGAGGGAAATTTATAACACTAAATGCCCACAAGAGAAAGCAGGAAAGATCCAAAATTGACACCCTAAAATCACATTTAAAAGAACTAGAAAAGCAAGAGCAAACACATTCAAAAGCTAGCAGAAGGCTAGAAATAACTAAAATCAGAGCAGAACTGAAGGAAATAGAGACACAAAAAACCCTTCAAAAAATTAATGAATCCAGGAGTTGGTTTTTTGAAAAGATCAACAAAATTGATAGACCGCTAGCAAGACTAATAAAGAAGAAAAGAGAGAAGAATCAAATAGATGCAATAAAAAATGAAAAAGGGGATATCACCACCGATCCCACAGAAATACAATCTACCATCAGAGAATACTACAAACACCTCTATGCAAATAAACTAGAAAATCTAGAAGAAATGGATAAATTCCTCGACAAATATACCCTCCCAAGACTAAACCAGGAAGAAGTTGAATCTCTGAATAGACCAATAACAGGTTCTGAAATTGTGGCTACAATCAATAGCTTACCAACCAAAAAGAGTCCAGGACCTGATGGATTCACAGCCGAATTCTACCAGAGGTACAAGGAGGAACTGGTACCATTCCTTCTGAAACTATTCCAATCAATAGAAAAAGAGGGAATCCTCCCTAACACATTTTATGAAGCCAGCATTGTCCTGATACCAAAGCCTGGCATAGACATAACCAAAAAAGAGAATTTCAGACCAATATCCTTGATGAACATTGATGCAAATATCCTCAATAAAATACTGGCAAACCGAATCCAGCAGCACATCAAAAAGCTTATCCACCATAATCAAGTGGGCTTCATCCCTGGGATGCAAGTCTGGTTCAACATAAGCAAATCAATAAATGTAATCCAGCATATAAACAGAACCAAAGACAAAAACCACATGATTATCTCAATAGATGCAGAAAAGGCCTTTGACAAAATTCAATAACCCTTCATGCTAAAAACTCTCAATAAGTTAGGTATTGATAGGACGTATCTCAAAATAATAAGAGCTATCTATGACAAACCCACAGCCAATATCATATTGAATGGGCAAAAACTGGAAGCATTCCCTCTAAAACTGGCACAAGACAGGGATGCCCTCTCTCACCATTCCTATTCAACATAGTGCTGGAAGTACTGGCCAGAGCAATCAGGCAGGAGAAAGAAATAAAGGGTATTCAATTAGGAAAAGAGGAAGTCAAATTGTCCCTGTTTGCGGATGACATGATTGTATATCTAGAAAACCCCATTGTCTCAGCCCAAAATCTCCTTAAGCTGATTAGCAACTTCAGCAAAGTCTCAGGATACAAAATCAATGTACAAAAATCACAAGCATTCTTGTACACAAATAACAGACAAACACAGAGCCAAATCAAAAGAAAGGTTCAACTCAGTTAGATGAATGCACAGATGAGAAAGAAGTTTCACAGAATGCTTCTGTGTAGTTATTTGAAGATATTTATTTTTCCTCGATAGGCCTCAAAGCGCTCCAAATCTCCACTTGCAGATTCTACAAAAAGACTGTTTCAAAACTGCTCAATCAGAAGAAATGTTCTACTCTGTGAGATGAATGAACAGAACGGAAAGAAGTTTCACAGAATGCTTCTGTGTAGTTTTTAAGGGAAGTTATTTCTTTTTTCACTGTAGGATTCAATGTTCCACAAATGTCCACATGCAGATTCTACAAAAAGAGTGTTTCAAAATTTCTCAATCAAAAGAAAGTTCTACTCTGTTAGATGAACAGATTAGAAAGAATTTTCACAGAATTCTTCCATGTAGTTTTTATGGGAAGATATTTCTTTTCTTACCCTAGGTCTCAATGCTCTCCAAATCTCCAAATACAGATTCTACAAAAAGCCTGTTTTAAAGCTGCATGATCAAAAGAAATGTTCCACACTGTGATGTGAATGCACAGTTGATAAGGAATTTTCACAGATTAGTTCTGTGTAGTTTTAATTTGAAGCTATTCCTTTTTCCACGATAGGCCTCAAAGTGCTCCATATGTCCACTTGCAGTTTATACAAAAAGAGTATTTCAAAACTGCTCAATCAAAAGAAAGCTCCTACTCTGTGAGATGAATGAACAGAATAGAAAGAATATTCACAGAATGCTTCTGTGTAGTTTTTATGGCAAGATATTTCCTTTTTCACTGTAGGCCTCAATGTTTTCCAAATGTCCACTTGCAGATTCTATAGAAAGAGTGTTTCAAAAATGCTCAATCAAAAGTAAGGTTCAACTCAGTTAGATGAATGCACAGATTACAAAGAAGTTTCACAGAATGCTTCCGTGTAGTTTTTATGGGAAGATATTACTTTTTTCACCTTAAGCCTCAATGCTACAGAATTGTCCAATTGTAGTTTCTACAAAAAGACTGTTTCAAAGCTGCACAATCAGGAGAAAGGTTCCACTCACTGAGATGAATGCACAGTTCATATAGGGGTTTCTTAGATTACTTCTGTGTAGTTTTTATTTGAAGATATTCCTTCTTCCACGATAGTCCTCAAAGCGCTCGAAATGTATAAACAGCAGTTTATACAAAAAGAGCGTTTCAAAACTGCTCAATCAAAGAAATCAAAATCAGTCAAAAGAAAGGTTCAACTCTGTGAGATGAATGCAGAGAATAGAAAGAATTTTCACAGCATTGTTTGTGTAGTTTTTAGTTGAAGATATTTCGTTTCTCACCATAAGTCTCAAATATCTCCAAATGTCCACTTGCAGATTCTACTAAAGAGTGTTTCAAAACTGCTCTATCAAAAGAAAGGTTATACTCTGCGAGATGAATGCACATATCAGAAAGAAGTTTCACAGAATGTTTCTGTGTAGTTTTAATCGGAAGATATTTGGTTTTTCACTGTAGGCCTCAATTTTCTCCAAATACTCAATTGGAGATTTTTCAAAAAGAGTGTTTCAAAACAGTCCAATCAAAAGAAAGGTTCAACTGAGTTAAATGAATGCACAGATCAGAAAGAAGTTTCACAGAATGCTTCTGTGTAGTTTTTATTTGAAGATATTCCTTTTTCCAGGTTAGGCCTCAAAGCGCTCCAAATGTCCACTTGCAGATTCTACAAAAAGAGTGTTTCAAAACTACTCAATCAAAAGAAAGATTCTACTCTGTGACATGAATGAACAGAATACACAGAATTATCACAGAACCTTTCTGGGTACTTTTTATGGGAAGATATTTCGTTTTTCACAGTAGGCCTCAATGTTCTCCAAATGTCCACTTGCAGATTATACAAAAAGAGTGTTTCAAAACTGCTCAATCAAAAGTAAGATTCAACTCTGTTAGATGAATGCATAGATCAGAAAGAAGTTTCACGGAATGCTTCCATTTATTTTTAGAAGATATTTCTTTTCATACTCATGTCTAGAATCATGCAATTCAAAAAAAAAAAAAAAAAAAAAAAAAATACAGTCAAAAGAAGTTTCACAGAATACTTCTGTGTACTTTTTATTTGAAGATATTCCTTTTTCCACGATAGGCCTCAAAACGCTCCAAATTTCCACATGCAGTTTTTGCAAAAAGAGTGTTTCAAAACTGCTCAATCAAAAGAAAGGTTCAACTCTGTGAGATGAATGCAGAGAATAGAAAGAATTTTCACAGAAATATTCTGTGTAGTTTTTACTTGAATATATTTCGTTTTTAACAATAGGCCTCAAAGATCTCCAAATGTCCACTTGCAGATACTACAAAAAGAGTGTTTCAAAATTGCTAAATCAAAAGAAATTTTCTACTCTGTTAGATGAATGCTAAGATCAGAAAGAATTTTCACAGACTGCTTCTCTGTAGTTTTTACGGGAAGATATTTTGTTTTTCACTGTAGGATTCAATGTTCTCCAAATGTCCACTTGCAGATTCTACAAAAACAGTGTTTCAAAACTGCTCAATCAAAAGGAAGGTTCAACTCTGTTAGATGAATTCACAGATCAGAAAGAAGTTTCACAGAATATTCCGTGTAGTTTTTATGGGAAGATAGTTCTTTTTTCACCATACGCCTCAATGCTCTAGAAATGTCCAATTGCAAGTTCTACAAAAAGCCTGTTTCAAAGCCACACAATCAACAGAAAGGTTCCACTCTCTGAAATGAATGCACAGTTCATAAAGAAGTTTCACAGATTACTTCTGTGTAGTTTTTATTGGAAGATATTCCTTCTTCCATGATAGGCATCAAAGCGCTCCAATTGTCCACTTGCAGTTTATACAAAAAGAGTGTTTCAAAACTACTCAATCAAAAGAATGGTTCAACTCTGTGAGATGAAGGCACAGAATAGAAAAAAATTTCACAGAAGTATTCTGTGTAGTTTTTACTTGAAGATATTTCGATTTTCACCATAGGCCTCAAAGATCTCCAAATGTCCACTTGCAGATTCTACAAAAAGAGTGTTTCAAATCTGCTAAAACAAAGGAAGGGCTACTCTGTTAGATGAATGCACAGATCAGAAAGACGTTTCACAGAATGCTTCTGTGTAATTTTAATGTGAAGATATTTGATTTTTCACCTTAAGCCTCAATGTTCTCCAAATATCCACTTGCAGACTCTACAAAAAGAGGGTTTCAAAACAGCTCAATCAAAAGAAATTTTCTACACTGTTAGATGAATGCACAGATCAGAAAGAAGTTTCAGAGAATGCTTTTGTGTAGTTTTAATGGGAAGATATTTCGCTTTTCACCATAGGCCTCAATGTTCTCTAAATATCCACTTGCAGATTCTATAAAATAGTGTTTCAAAACAGCTCAATCAAAAGAAAGTTTCAACTCAGTTAGATGAATGCACATATCAGAACGAAGTTTCACTGAATGCTTCTTTGTATTTTTTATTTGAAGATATTCCTTTTTTCATGATATGCCTCAAAGCGCTCCAAATGTCCACTTGCAGATTCCACAAAAAGAGTGTTTCAAAACTGCTCAATCAAAAGAAAGGTTCTTCTCTGTGAGATGAATGAACAGAATAGACAGAATTATCACAGAATGCTTCTGTGTAGTTTTTATGGGAAGATATTTCATTTTTCACCGTAGGCCTCAATGTTCTCCAAATGTCCAACTGCAGATTCAACAAAAACAGTGTTTCAAAACTGCTCAATCAAAAGGAATGTTCAACTCTGTTAGATGAATTCACAGATCAGAAAGAAGTTTCACAGAACCTTCCGTGTGGTTTTTATGCCAAGATAGTTCTTTTTTCACCATAGGCCTCAATGCTCTAGAAATGTCGAATTGCAGATTCTACAAAAAGTCTGTTTCAAAGCTGCACAGTCAACAGAAAGCTTCCACTCTCTCAGTTGAATGTACAGTTCATAAAGAAGTTTCACAGATTACTTCTGTGTAGTTTTTATTGGAAGATATTCCTTCTTCCACGATTGGCATCAAAGCGCTCCAAGTGTCCACTTACAGTTTATACAAAAAGAGTGTTTGAAAACTGCTCAATCAAAAGAATGGTTCAACTCTGTGAGATGAAGGCACAGAATAGAAAAAATTTTCACAGAATATTCTGTGTAGTTTTTACTTGAAGATATTTCGTTTTTCACCATAGGTCTCAAAGATCTCCAAATGTCCACTTGCAGATTCTACAAAAAGAGTGTTTCAAATCTGCTCAAACAAAGGAAGGGCTACTCTGTTAGATGAATGCACAGATCAGAAAGACGTTTCACAGAATGCTTCTGTGTAGTTTTAATGGGAAGATATTTCGTTTTTCACCTTAGGCTGCAATGTTCTCCAAATATCCACTTGCAGATTCTACAAAAAGAGTGTTTCAAAACAGTCCAATCAAAAGAAAATTTTAACTCAGTTAGATGAATGCGCAGATCAGAAAGAAGTTTCACAGAATGCTTCTGTGTAGTTTTTATTTGAAGATATTCCTTTTTCCCTGATAGGCCCCAAAGCGCTCCAAATGTCCACTTGCAGTTTATACAGAAAGAGTGTTTCAAAACTACCCAATCAAAAGAAAGTTTCAACACTGTGAGATGAATTCAGAGAATAGAAAGTAATTTCACAGAAGTATTCTGTGTAGTTTTTCCTTGAAGATATTTCGTTTTTCACCATAGGCCTCAAAGATCTCCAAATGTCCACTTGCAGATTCTACAAAAAGGGTGTTTAAAAACTGCTCAATCAAAAGAAAGGTTCTTCTCTGCGAGATGAATGAACAGATCAGAAAGAAGTTTCACAGAATGCTACTGTGTAGTTTTTAAGGGAAGTTATTTTTTTTTTTTTACCATAGGACTCAAAGCTCTAGAAATGTCCAATTGCAGATTCTACAAAAAGCCTGTTTCAAAGCTGCACAATCAAAAGAAAAGTTGCACTCTCTGAGATGAATGCACAGTTCCTAAAGAAGTTTCACATATTAGCTCAGTGTAGTTTTTATTTGAAGATATTCCTTCATCTTCGATAGGACTCAAAGCGCTCCAAATGTCCACTTGCAGTTTATACAAAAAGAGTGTTTCAAAACTGCTCAATCAAAAGAAAGTTTCAACTCCGTTAGATGAATGCACAGATCAGAAAGAAGTTTCATAGAATGCTTCTGTGTAATTTTTATTTGAAGATATTCTTTTTCCCAATAGGCCCCAAAGCACTCCGAATGTCCACTTGCAGATTCTACAAAGAGAGAGTTTCAAAAGTGCTCCAACAAAAGATAGGTTCATCTCTGTGACATGAATGCACAGAACAGAGAAAAGTTTCACAGAATGCTTCTGTGTAGTTTTTATTTGAAGATATTCCTTTTTCCATGATAGGCCACAAAGTGCTCCAAATGTCCTCTTGCAGACTCTACAAAAAGAGTGTTTCAAAACTGCTCAATTGAAAGGTTTGATCTACTCTGTGAGATGAATGAACGGAATAGAAAGAAGATTCACAGAATGCTTCAGTGTAGTTTTTATGAGAAGATATTTCATTTTTCACCGTAGGCCTCAGTGTTCTCCAAATGGCCAATTGCAGATTCTACAAAAAGAGTGTTTCAAAACAGCTCAATCTAAAGAGAGGTTCCACTCTGTTAGATGAATGCACAGATCAGAATGAAGTTTCACAGAATGCTTCTGTGTAGTTTTTATTTGAAGATATTTCGTTTCTCATCGTAGTCCTCAAAGCGCTCCCAAAGTCCACTTGCAGATTCTGCAAAAAGAGTGTTTCAAAACTGCTCAATCAAAAGATAGGTTCATCTCTGTGTGATGAATGCATAGAACTGAGTAAGGTTTCACAGAATGCTTCTGTGTAGTTTTTATTGGAAGATATTTCGTTTTTTTGTATTGGCCTCAATGTTCTCCAAATGTCCACTTGCAGATTCAACAAAATGGGTGCTTTAAAACAGCTAAGTCAATAGTAAGGTTCAACACTGTTAGATGAATGCACAGATGAGAAAGAAGATTCACAGAATGATTCCGTGTAATTTTTATGGGAAGATATTTCTCTTTTCACCGTAGGCCTCAATGCTCTCCAAATCTCCAACTGGAGATTCTACAAAAAGCCTGTCTCAAAGCTACACAATCAAAAGAAAGGCTCCAATCTCAGAGATGAATGCACAGTTCATAAAGAAGTTTCAGAGATGACCTCTGTGTAGTTTTTATTTGAAGATATTACTTTTTCCAAGATAGGCCTCAAAGTGCTCAAAATGTCCACTTACAGCTTATACAGAAAGAGTGTTTCAAAACTGTTCAATCAAAAGAAAGGTTCCACTGTGTGAGATGAATGCAGAGAATAGAAAGAAGTTTCACAGAATGCTTCTGTGTAGTTTTTATTGGAAGACATTTCATTTTTCACCATAGGCCTCAAACGTCTCCAAATGTCCACTTGCAGATTCAACACAAAGAGTGTTTCAAAACTGCTCAATGAAAAGAAATGTTCAACACTGTGAGATTAATGCAGAGAAGAGAAAGAATTTTCACAGAAATTTTCTGTGTAATTTTTACTTGAAGATATTTCGTTTTTCACCATAGGCCTCATATCTCTCAAAATGTCCACTTGCACATTCTCCAAAAAGAGTGTTTCAAAACTGCTCAATCAAAAGAACGGTTCTACTCTGTGAGAGGAATGCACAGAATAGAAAGAAGTTTCACAGAATGCTTCTGTGTTGTTTTTTTGGGAAGATAGTTCGTTTCTCACCGTAGGTCTCAAAGCACTCTAAGTGTTCACTTGCAGATTCTACAAAAAGATGGTTTCAAAACAGCTTTATCAAAAGAAATTTTCAACTCTGTTAGATGAGTGCACAGATCAGAAAGTAGTTTCAGAGAATGCTTCTGTGTAGTTTTAAGGGGAAGATATTTCGTTTTACACCATATGACTCAATATTCTCCAAATATCCCCTTGCAGATTCTACAAAAAGAGTGTTTCAGAACAGCTCAATCAAAAGAAAGGTTCAACGCTGTTAAATTAATGCACAGAACAGAATGAAGTTTCACAGAATGCTTCTGTGGAGTTTTTATTTGAATACAATTCGTTTCTCACCGTACGTCTCAAAGCGCTCCAAACGTCCACTTGCAGATTCTACAAAAAGAGAGTTTCAAAAGTGCTCCATTAAAAGATAGGTTCATCTCCATGAGATGAATGCACAGAACAGAGAAAAGTTTCACAGAATGCTGCTGTGTAGTTTTTATGGGAAGATATTTCATTTTTCACTATAGGCCTCAATGTTCTCCAAATGTCCACTTGCAGAATATACAAAAAGAGTGTTTTAAAACTGCTCAACCAAAAGTAAGGTTGAACTCTGTTAGATTAATGCACAGATCTGAAAGAAGTTTCACAGAATGTTTCCGTGTAGTTTTTATGGGAAGATATTCCTTTTTTATTTTTTATTTATTTATTTATTTATTTATTTTCTGAGATGGAGTCTTGCTCTATCGCTCAGGCTGGAGTGCAGTGGTGCAATCTTGGCTCATTGCAAGCTCCACTTCCCGAGTTCTCGCCATTCTCCAGCCTCAGCCTCTCCAAGTAGCTGGGACTATAGGCGCCTGCCACCATGCCCGGCTAATTTTTTGTATTTTTAGTAGAGACGGGGTTTCACAGTGGTCTTGATCTCCTGACCTTGTGATCGGCCCGCCTCGGCCTCCCAAAGTGCTGGGATTACAAGTGTGAGCCACCGTGCCCAGCCAGGAAGATATTTCTTTTTTCACCATTTGCCTCAATGCTCTCCAAATATCCAATTGCAGATTCTACAAAAAGCCTCTTTCAAAGCTGCACATTCAAAAGAAAGGTTCCACTCTGTGAGATGAATGCACAGTTCATAAAGAAGTTTCACAGATTACTTCTGCGTAGTTTTTATTTGAAGATATATGTTTTCCCATGATAGGCCTCGAAATGCTCGACATGTCCACTTGCAGTTAATAAAAAAGGAGGGTTTCAAAACTGCTCAAATGAAAGAAAGGTTCAACTCTGTCAGATGAATGCACAGAATAGAAAGAATTTTCACAGAAGTATTCTCTGCAGTTTTTACTTGAAGATATTTCGTTTTTCACCATAGGCCACAAAGATGTCCAAATGTCCACTTGTAGATTCTTCAAAAAGCGTGTTTCAAAACTGCTCAATCTAAAGAAAGGTTAAACTCTGTGAGATGAATGCAAAGAATAGAAAGAAGTTTCACAGAATGCTTCTGGGTAGTTTTTATGGGAAGATATTTCGTTTTTCACCGTAGGCCTCAATGTACTCCAAAGGTCCACTTGCTGAATCTACAAAGGAGTGTTTCAATGCTGCTCAATCAAAAGAAAGGTTCAACTATGTTAGAGGAATGCACTGATCAGAAAGAAGCTTCACAGAATGCTTCTGTGTAATTTTTATTTGAAGATACTCCTTTTTCCACGATTGGCCTAAAAGCGCTCCAAAAGTGTACTTGCAGATTCTACAAAAAGTGTGTTTCAAAATTGCCCAATCAAAGAAAATGTTCTACTCTGTGAGATAAAAGAACAGAATAGAAAGAAGTTTCACAGAATGCTTCTGTGTAGTTTTTATGGGAAGATATTTTGTTTTTCACCGTAGGCCTCAATGTTCTCCAAATGTCCAATTGCAGATTCTAAAAACACAGTGTTTCAAAACTGCTCAATAAAAATAAAGGTTCAACTCTGTTAGATTAATGCACAGATCAGAATGAAGTTTCACAGAATGCTTCTGTGTGGTTTTTACTTGAAGATATTTCGTTTCTCACCGTTGGACTCAAAGAGCTCCAAATGTCCACTTGCAGATTCTACAAAAAGAGTGTTTCAAAAGTATTAAATGAAAAGATAGGTTCATCTCTGTGAGCTGAATGCACAGAAGAGAGAAAAGTTTCACAGAATGCTGCTGTGTAGTTTTTATGGGAAGATATTTCATTTTTCACTATAGGCCTCAATGTTCTCCACATGTCCACTTGCAGATTCTACAAAAATGGTGTTTCAAAACTGCACAACCGAAAGTAAGGTTCAACTCTGCTAGTTGAATGCACAGATCAAAAGAAGTTTCACAGAATGCTTCCTTGTAGCTTTTATGGGAAGATATCTCTCTTTTCACCATAGGCCTCAATGCTCTCCAAATGTACAATTGCAGATTCTACAAAAAGCCTGCTTCAAAGCTGCACAATCAAAAGAAAGGTTCCACTTTGAGATGAATTCACAGTTCATAAAGAAGTTTCACAGATTACTTTTGTGTGGTTCTTATTTGAAGATATTCCTTTTTACTTGATAGGCCTCAAAGTGCTACAAATGTCCACTTGCTGTTTATACAGAAAGAGTGTTATTAAACTGCTCAATCAAAAGAAAGATTCAACTCTGTGAGATGAATGCAGAGAATAGAAAGAATTTTCACAGAAGTATTCTGTGTAGTTTTTACTTGAAGATATTTTGTTTTTCACCATTGGCCTCAAAGATCTCCAAATGTCCACCTGCAGATGCTACAAAAAGAGGGTTTCAAAACTGCTCAATGAAAAGAAAGTTTCTACTCTGTAAGATGAATACACAGAATAAAAAGCAGTTTCACAGAATGCTTCTGTGTAGTTTTTATGGGAAGATATTTCGTTTTTCACCATAGGCCTCAATATTCTCCAAATGTCCACTTGCAGATTCTACAAAAAGAGTGTTTCAAAACAGCTCAATCAAAGGAAAGATTCAACTCCGTTAGATTAATGCACAGATGTGAAAGAGGTTTCACAGAATGCTTCTGTGTAGATTTATTTGAAGATATTTCTTTTTCCACGATAGGCCTCTAAGCGCTCCAAATGTCCACTTGCAGAATCTACAAAAGGAGGGTTTCAAACCTGCTCAATCAAAAGAATGGTTCTACTCTGTGACATGAATGAACAGAATAGAAAGAAGCTTCACAGAGTGCTTTTGTGTAGTTTTCATGGGAAGATATTTCGTTTTTCACCGTAGGCCTCAATGTTCTCCAAATGTCCACTTGCAGATTATACAAAAACAGTCTTTCAAAACTGCTCAATCAAAAGAAATTTCAACTGTGTTAGATGAATGCACAGATCAGAATGAAGTTTCACAGAATGCTTCTGTGTAGTTTTTTTTTTTTTTCTTTTTGGCGATATGGTCTCACTCTCTCACCCTGGGTGGACTGCAGTGGAGCGATCTTGGCTCACTGCAAGCTGGGCCTCCCGGGTTCACGCCAATCTCGGGCCTCAACCTCTCTGAGTAGCTGGGACTACAGGCACCCTTGTGATCCACTCACCTCAGCCTCTTGAATTGCTGGGATTACAAGCATGAGCCACTGTGACCGGCATGTGTAGTTTTTATTTGAAGATATTTCATTTCTCACTGTAGGCCACAAAATGCTCCAAATGTCCACTTGCAGATTCTACAAAAAGAGTGTTTCAAAAGTGCTCCATCAAAACATAGGTTCATCTCTGTGAGATGAATGCTCAGAACAGTGAAAAGTTGCACAGAATGCTTCTGTGTTGTTTTTATAGGAAGATATTTCATTTCTCACTGTAGGCCTCGGTGTTCTCAAAATGTCCACTTACAGATTCTAGAAAAAGAGTGATTCAAAACTGCTGAATCAAAAGACAGTTTGAACTCTGTTAGATGAATGCACTGATCAGAAAGTAGTTTCACAGAATGCTTCTGTGTATTTTTTGTCTGAAGTTATTTCGTTCTTCACCATAGGTTTGAAGGCGCTCCAAACGTGCACTTTCAGATTCTACAAAAAGAGCGTTTCGAAATTGCTCAATCAAAGGAAAAGTTCAACTCTGTGAGATGAAAGCACAGATCAGAAAGAAGTTTCACAGAATACTTCTGTGTAGTTTATATTTGAAGATATTCCATTTTCCACGACAGGCCTCAAAAGGGCTCCAAATGTCCACTTGCAGTTTATACAGAAAGAGTGTTTCAAAACTGCTATATCAAAAGTAAGGTTCAACTCTGTTAGTTGAATGCACAGATCAGAAAGAAGTTTCACAGAATGCTTCTGTGTAGTTTTTAGGGAAAGATATTTCTTTTTTCACCATAGGCCTCAATGTTCTCCAAATTTCCACTTGCAGATTCTACAAATAGAGTGTTTCAAAACTGCTCAATCAAAAGTAAGGTTCAACTCTGTTAGTTGAATGCACAGATCAGAAAGAAGTTTCACAGAATGCTTCTGTGTAGTTTTCATTTGAAGATACTCCTCTTTCCATGATAGGTCCCAAAGCCCTCCAAATGTCCAGTAGCAGTTTATACATAAAGAGTGTTTCAAAACTGCTATATCAAAAGTAAGGTTCTACTCTGTTAGTTGAATGCACAGATCAGAAAGAAGTTTCACAGAATGCTTCCATGTAGTTTTTAGGGGAAGATATTTCTTTTTTCACTACAGGCCTCAATGTTCTCCAAATGTCCAATTACAGATCCTACAAGAACAGTTTTTCAAAACTGCTCAATCAAAAGAAAGTTTCAACTCTGTTAGATGAAGGGACAGATTAGAAAGAAGTTTCACAGAATGCTTCTGTGTAGTTATTATTTTAAGATATTACGTTTCTCAACATAGACCTCAAAGCGCTCCAAATGTCCACTTGCAGATTATATCAAAAGAGTGTTTCTAAACTGCTCAATCAAAAGAAAGGTTCAAATCTGTGAGATCAATTCACAGAACAGAAAGAAATTTCACAGAAATATTCTGTGTAATTTTTACTTGATGATACTTCGTTTTTCACCATAGGCCTCACAGCTCTCCAAATGTCCACTTGCAGATTCTACAAAAAGAGTGTTTCAAAACTGCTCAATCAAAACAAAGGTTCTACTCTGTGAGATGCTTGCACAGAACAGAAAGAAGTTTCACAGAATTCTTCTGTGTAGTTTTTATTGGAAGATATTTCGTTTGTCACTGTATGCCTCAATGTTCTCCAAATGTCCACTTGCAGATTCTACAAAAAGAGTGTTTCAAAACTGCTCAATCAAAAGAAAGGTTGAACTCTGTTAGATGAATGCACAGAACAGAAATAAGTTTCACAGAATACTTCCATGTATTTTTTGTTTGAAGATATTTCGTTTTTCACCATAGGCCTGAAAGCACTCCAAATGTCTACTTTCAGATTCTACAAAATGAGTGTTTCGAAATTGTTCAATGAAAAGTAAGTTTCAACTCTGTGAGATGAAAGAACAGATCAGAATGAAGTTTCACAGAATACTTCTCTGTAGTTTTTGTGTGTTAATACTGCCATTCTCCCCATAGGCCTCAATGCACTCCAAATGTCCACTTAGAGTTTCTACAAAAAGAGTGTTTCAAAAGTGCTCAATCAAAAGATAGATTCTTCTCTGTGAGAAGAATGCACAGAATAGAGAGAAGTTTCACAGAATGCTTCTTTGTAGTTTTTATTGGAAGATATTTCGTTTCTCACGGTAGGCCTCAATGTTCTCCAAATGTCCACTTGCAGATTCTACAAAAAGAGAGTTTCAAAACTGCTCAATCAAAAGAAAGGTTCTACTCTGTGAGATGAATGCACAGAACAGACAGAAGTTTCACAGAATGCTTCTGTGTAGTTTTTATGGGTAGATATTTCATTTCTCAACACAGGCCTCAATTTTCTACAAATGTCCACTTGCAGATTCTACAAAAAGAGTGTCTCAAAACTGCTCAGTCAAAAGAAACGTTCAACTCATTAGATGAATGCACAGATCAGAAAGAAGTTTCACAGATTGCCTCTGTGTAGTTTTTAGTTGAAGATATTTCCTTTTAGACCAAAGGCCTCAAAGCACTCCAAATGTCCACTTGCATACTCTTCAAAAAGAGTGTTTCAAAACTGCTCAATCAAAAGAAAGGTTCTACACAGTTAGATAAATGCACAAATCAGAAAGAAGCTTCACAGAATGCTTCTGTGTAGTTTTTATTTGAAGATATTGCATTTCTCACCATAGGCCTCAAATCGCTCCAAATGTCCACTTGCAGATTCTACAAAAAGAGCCTTTCAATACTGTTCAATCAAAAGATATGTCCATCTCCGTAAGATGAATGCACAAAACAGAAAGAAGTTTCACAGAATCCTTCTGTGTAGTTTTCATGGAAAGATATATCGTTTTATGCCATAGGCCTCAATGCTCTCCAAATGTCCACTTGCAGATTCTACAAGAAGAGTCTTTCGAAATTGCTCAGTCAAAAGAAAGGTTCAAGTATCTTAGATGAATGCACAGATCAGGAAGAAGTTTCACAGAATGCTTCTGTGTAGTTTTTATTTGAAGATATTTCCTTTTTCACCTTAGGCCAAAAAGCGCTCCGAATGTTCACCTGTAGATTCTACAAAAAGAGTGTTTGAAAACTGATCAATCAAAAGAAAGGATCTTCTCTGTGAGATGAACGCAGAGAACAGAAAGAAGTATAACAGAATGCTTCTGTGTAGTTTTTATGGGAAGATATTTCGTTTTTCACCATTGGCCTCAAGTTTCTCCAAATATCCACTTGCAGATTCTACAAAAAGAGTGTTACAAAACAGCTCAATCAAAAGAAAGGTTAAACTCTGTTAGATGAATTCACAGATCAGAAAGAAGTTTCACAGAATTCTTCTGTGTAGTTTTTATTGTAAGATATTTCCTTTTTCACCACAGACCTCAAAGTGCTCAAAATGTCCTTTTGCATATTCTACAAAAAGAGTGATTCAAAACTGCTCAGTCAAAAGAAATGTTCAGCTCTGTTAGGTGAATGCACAGATCAGAAAGAAGTTTCACTGAATGCTTCTATGTGGTTTTTATTTGAAAATATTTCATTTCTCACCACAGGCCTCGAAGCACACCAAATGTCCACTTGCAGATACCACAAAAAGAGTGTTTCAAAACTGCTCAATCAAAAGATAGCTTCTTCTCTGTAAGATGAATGCACAAAGCAGAAAGAAATTTCACAGAAACTTTCAGTGTAGTTTTTATGGGAAGAGATTTCATTTTTCACAATAGGCCTCAAAACTCTCAAATGTCCATTTGCAGATTAAATAAAAAGAGTGTTTTAAAACTGCTAAATCCAAAGATAGTTTCATCTCTGTACGACGAATACACAGAACAGAAAGAAGTTTGAGAGAATGCTTCTGTTTAGGTTTCATGCGAAAATATTTCGTTTTCACCATAGGCCTCAATGCTCTCCAAATGTCCACTTGCAGATTCTACAAAAAGAGTGTTTCAAAACTGCTGAATCAAAAGAAAGGTTCAACAGTGCTAGATAAATGCACATATCAGGAAGAAGTTTCACAGAATGCTTCTGTGTAGTTTTTATTTGAAGTTATTTCATTTCTCACAATAGGCCTCAAAGCGTTCCAAAGGTCCACTTGCAGATTCTAGAAAAAGAGTGTTTCAAATCTGCTCAATCAAAATATAGGTTCATCTCTGTAAGATGAATGCACAGAACAGAAGGTAGATTCACAGAATCCTTCTGTGTAGTTTTCATGGGAGGATATTTCGTTTTTCTTTTTTTTTTTTTTTGTTTTACTACACTTTAGGTTTTAGGGTACATGTGCACAATGTGCAGGTTTGTTACATATGTATCCATGTGCCATGTTGATTTCCTGCACCCATTAACTCGTCATTTAGCATGAGGTATATCTCTAATGCTGTCCCTCCCCCCTCCCCCAACCCCACAACAGTCCCCGGAGTGTGATGTTCCCCTTCCTGTGTCCATGAGTTCTCATTGTTCAATTCCCACCTATGAGTGAGAACATGCGATGTTTGGTTTTTTGTCCTTGCGATAGTTTACTGAGAATGATGGTTTCCAGTTTCATCCATGTCCCTACAAAGGACATGAACTCATCATTTTTTATGGCTGCATAGTATTCCATGGTGTATATGTGCCACATTTTCTTAATCCAGTCTATCGTTGTTGGACATTTGGGTTGGTTCCAAGTCTTTGCTATTGTGAAGAGTGCCACAATAAGCACACGTGTGCATGTGTCTTTATAGCAGCATGATTTGTAGTCCTTTGGGTATATACCCAGTAATGGGATGGCTGGGTCAAATGGTATTTCTAGTTCTAGATCCCTGAGGAATCTCCACACTGACTTCCACCATGGTTGAACTAGTTTACAGTCCCACCAACAGTGTAAAACTGTTCCTATTTCTCCACATCCTCTCCAGCACCTGTTGTTTCCTGATTTTTTAATGATGGCCATTCTAACTGGTGTGAGATGGTATCTCACTGTGGTTTTGATTTGCATTTCTCTGATGGCCAGTGATGATGAGCATTTCCTCATGTGTTTTTTGGCTGCATAAATGTCTTCTTTTAAGAAGTGTCTGTTCATGTCCTCTGCCCACTTTTTGATGGGGTTATTTGTTTTTTTCTTGTAAATTTGTTTGAGTTCATTGTAGATTCTGGATATTAGCCCTTTGTCAGATGAGTAGGTTGCAAAAATTTTCTCCCATTCTGTAGGTTGCCTGTTCACTCTGATGGTAGTTTCTTTTGCTGTGCAGAAGCTGTTTAGTTTAATGAGATCCCATTTGTCAATTTTGGCTTTTGTTGCCATTGCTTTTGGTGCTTTAGACATGAAGTCCTTGCCCACGCCTATGTCCTGAATGGTATTGCCTAGGTTTTCTTGTAGGATTTTAATGGTTTTAGGTCTAACATTTAAGTCTTTAATCCATCTTGAATTAATTTTTGTCTAAGGTGTAAGGAAGGGATCCAGTTTCAGCTTTCTACATATGGCTAGCCAGTTTTCCCAGCACCATTTATTAAATAGGGAATCCTTTCCCCATTTCTTGTTTTTGTCAGGTTTGTCAAAGATCAGATGGTTGTAGATATGTGGCATCATTTCTGAGGGCTCTGTTCTGTTCCATTGATCTATGTCTCTGTTGTGGTACCAGTACCATGCTGTTTTGGTTACTGTAGCCTTGTAGTATAGTTTGAAGTCAGGTAGCATGATGCCTCCAGCTTTGTTCTTTTGGCTTAGGATTGACTTGGCGATGCGGGCTCTTTTTTGGTTCTATATGAACTTTAAAGTAGTTTTTTCCAATTCTGTGAAGAAAGTCATTGGTAGCTTGATGGGGATGGCATTGAATCTATAAATTACCTTGGGCAGTATGGCCATTTTCACAATATTGATTCTTCCAACCCATGAGCATGGAATGTTGTTCCATTTGTTTGTATCCTCTTTTATTTCATTGAGCAGTGGTTTGTAGTTCTCCTTGAAGAGGTCCTTCAAATCCCTTGTAAGTTGTAATGTAATCCTAGGTATTTTATTCTCTTTGAAGTAATTGTGAATGGGAGTTCACTCATGATTTGGCTCTCTGTCTGTTATTGGTGTACAAGAATGCTTGTGATTTTTGTACATTGATTTTGTATCCTGAGACTTCGCTGAAGTTCCTAATCAGCTTAAGGAGATTTTGGGCTAGGAGAATGGGGTTTTCTAGATATACAATCATGTCATCTGCAAACAGGGACAATTTGACTTCCTCTTTTCCTAATTGAATACCCTTTATTTCCTTCTCCTGCCTGATTGCTCTGGCCAGAACTTCCAGCACTATGTTGAATAGGAGTGGTGAGAGGGGACAACCCTGTCTTGTGCCAGTTTTCAGAGGGAATGCTTCCAGTTTTTGCCCATTCAGTATGCTATTGGCTGTGGGTTTGTTGTAGATAGCTCTTATTATTTTGAGATACGTCCCATCAATACCTAATTTATTGAGAGTTTTTAGCATGAAGGGTTGTTGAATTTTGTCAAAGGCCTTTTCTGCATCTATTGAGATAATCATGTGGTTTTTGTCTTTGGTTCTGTTTATATGCTGGATTACATTTATTGATTTGCATAGGTTGAACCAGCCTTGCATCCCAGGGATGAAGCCCACTTGATCATGGTGGATAAGTTTTTTTGATGTGCTGCTGGATTCGGTTTGCCAGTATTTTATTGAGGATATTTGCATCAATGTTCATCAAGGATATTGGTCTGAAATTCTCTTTTTTGGTTATGTCTATGCCAGGCTTTGGTATCAGGACGATGCTGGCTTCATAAAATGTGTTAGGGAGGATTCCCTCTTTTTCTATTGATTGTAATAGTTTCAGAAGGAATGGTACCATTTCCTCCTTGTACCTCTGGTAGAATTCAGCTGTGAATCCATCAGGTCCTGGACTCTTTTTTGTTGGTAAGCTATTGATTATTGCCACAATCTCGGAACCTGTTATTGGTCTATTCAGAGATTCAACTTCTTCCTGATTTAGTCTTGGGAGGGTGTATTTGTCGAGGAATTTATCCATTTCTTCTAGATTTTCTAGTTTATTTGCATAGAGGTGTTTGTAGTATTCTCTGATGGTGGATTGTATTTCTGTGGGATCGGTGGTGATATCCCCTTTTTCATTTTTTATTGCATCTATTTGATTCTTCTCTCTTTTCTTCTTTATTAGTCTTGCTAGCGGTCTATCAATTTTGTTGATCTTTTCAAAAAACCAGCTCCTGGATTCATTAATTTTTTGAAGGGTTTTTTGTGTCTCTATTTCCTTCAGTTCTGCTCTGATTTTAGTTATTTCTTGCCTTCTGCTAGCTTTTGAATGTGTTTGCTCTTGCTTTTCTAGTTCTTTTAATTGTGATGTTAGGGTGTCAATTTTGGACCCTTCCTGCCTTCTCTTGTGGGCATTTAGTGCTATAAATTTCCCTCTACACACTGCTTTGAATGTGTCCCAGAGATTCTGGTATGTTGTGTCTTTGTTCTCGTTGGTTTCAAAGAACATCTTTATTTCTGCCTTCATTTCATTATGTACTCAATAGTCATTCAGGAGCAGGTTGTTCAGTTTCCATGTTGTTGAGCGGTTTTGAGTGAGTTTCTTAATCCTGAGTTCTAGTTTGATTGCACTGTGGTCTGAGAGACAGTTTGTTATAATTTCTGTTCTTTTACATTTGCCTAGGAGGGCTTTGCTTCCAACTATGTGGTCAATTTTGGAATAGGTGTGGTGTGGTACTGAAAAAAATGTATATTCTCTTGATTTGGGGTGTAGAGTTCTGTAGATGTCTAATAGTTCCACTTTGTGTAGAGCTGAGTTCAATTCCTGGATATCCTTGTTAACTTTCTGTCTCGTTGATCTGTCTAATGTTGACAGTGGGGTGTTAAAATCTCCCATTATTATTGTATGGGAGTTTAAGTCCCTTTGTAGGTCACTCAGGACTTGCTTTATGAATCTGGGTGCTCCTGTGTTGGGTGCAAATATATTTAGGATAGTTAGCTCTTCTTGTTGAATTGATCCCTTTACCATTATGTAATGGCCTTCTTTGTCTCTTTTGATCTTTGTTGGTTTAAAATCTATTTTATCAGAGACTAGGATTGCAACCCCTGCCATTTTTTGTTTTCCGTTTGCTTGATAGATCTTCCTCCATCCCTTTATTTTTAGTCTATGTGTGTCTCTGCACGTGAGATGAGTTTCCTGAATACAGCACACTGATGGGTCCTGACTCCTTATCCAGTTTGCCAGTCTGTGTCTTTTAATTGGAGCATTTAGCCCATTTACATTTAACGTTAATATTGTTATGTGTGAATCTGATCCTGTCATTATGATGTTTGTTGGTTATTTTGCTCGTTAGTTGATGCAGTTTCTTCCTAGCCTCAATGGTCTTTACAATTTGGCGTGTTTTTGCAGTGGCTGGTACCAGTTGTTCCTTTCCATGTGTAGTGCTTCCTTCAGGAGCTCTTTTAGGGCAGGCCTGGTGGTGACAAAATCACTCAGCGTTTGCTTGTCTGTAAAGTATTTTATTTCTCCTTCACTTATGAAGCTTAGTTTGGCGGGATAAGAAATTCTGGGTTGAAAATTCTTTTCTTTAAGAATGGTGAATATCGGCCCCCACTCTCTTCTGGCTTGTAGAGTTTCTGCCGAGAGATCAGCTGTTAGTCTGATGGGCTTCCCTTTGTGGGTAACCCGACCTTTCTCTCTGGCTCCCCTTAACATTTTTTCCTTCATTTCAACTTTGGTGAATCTGACAATTATGTTTCTTGGAGTTGCTGTTCTCGAGGAGTATCTTTGTGGCGTTCTCTGTATTTCCTGAATCTGAATGTTGGCCTGCCTTGCTAGATTGGGGAAGTTCTCCTGGATAATATCTTGCAGAGTGTTTTCTAACTTGGTTCCATTCTCCCCGTCATTTTCAGGTACACCAATCAGACATAGGTTTGGTCTTTTCACATAGTCCCAAATTTCTTTGAGGCTTTGTTCATTTCTTTTTATTCTTTTTTCTCTAAACTTCCCTTCTCTCTTCATTTCATTCATTTCATCTTCCATCTGCGATACCCTTTCTTCCAGTTGATCGCATCTTCTATTGAGGCTTCTGCAATCTTCGTGTAGTTCTTGAAACTTGGCTTTCACCTCCATCAGCTCCTTTAAGCCCTTCTCTCCATTGGTTATTCTAGTTATCCATTCCTCTAATTTTTTTTCAAAGTTTTTAACTTCTTTGCTATTGTTTTGAATTTCCTCCTGTAGCTCAGAGTAGTTTGAACGTCTGAAGCCTTCTTCTCTCAACTCGTCAAAGTCATCCTCCATCCAGCTTTGTTCCGTTGCTGGTGAGGAACTGCATTCCTTTGGAGGAGGAGAGGTGCTCTGCTTTTTAGAGTTTCCAGTTTTTCTGCTTATTTTTTCCCCATCTTTGTGGTTTTATCTACTTTTGGTCTTTGATAGTGATGTACAGATGGGTTTTTGGTGTGGATGTCCTTTCTGTTTGTTAGTTTTCCTTCTACCAGACAGGACCCTCAGCTGCAGGTCTGTTGGAGTTTAGTAGAGGTCCACTCCAGACCCTGTTTGGCTGGGTGTCTGCAGTGGTGGCTGCAGAACAGCGGATTTTCATGAGACCACAAATTCAGCTGTCTGATAGTTCCTCTGGAAGTTTTGTCTCAGAGGACTACCCAGCCAAATGAGATGTCAGTCTGTCCCTACTGGGGTGGTGCCTCCCAGTTAGGCTGCTCAGGGGTGAGGGACCCACTTTAGGAGGCAGTCTGTCCATTCTCAGATCTCCAGCTGCGTGCTGGGAGAACCACTACTCTCTTCAAAGCTGTCAGTCAGACAGGGACATTTAAGTCTGAGGAGGTTCCTGCTGAGTTTTTGTTTGTCTGTGCCCTGCCCCCAGAGGTGGAGCCTACAGAGGCAGGCAGGCCTCCTTGAGCTGTGGTGGGCTCCGCCCAGTTCGAGCTTTCTGGCTGCTTTTTTTCCCTGTGCAAGCCTGGGCAATGGCGGGTGCCCCTCCCCCAGCCTCGCTGCCGCCTTGCAGCTTGATCTCAGACTGCTGTGCTAGCAATCAGTGAGACTCCGTGGGTATAGGGCCCTCTGAGCCAGGTGCAGGACACAATCTCCTAGTGTGCTGTTTTCCAGACCCGTTGGAAAAGTGCAGTATTAGGGTGGGACTGACCCGATATTCCAGGTGCTGTCTCTTACCCCTTTCTTTGACTAGGAAAGGGAACTCCCTGACCCCTTGCGCTTCCCGAGTGAGGCAATGCCTCACCCTGCTTCGGCTCATGCACAGTGCGCTTCACTGACTGTCCTGCACCCACTGTTTGGCATTCCCTAGTGAGATGAAACCGGTACCTCAAGCAGAAATGCAGAAATCTCCCATCTTCTGTGTCTCTCGGGCTGGGAGCTGGAGACCGGAGCTGTTCCTATTTGGCCATCTTGGCTCCACCCCCCGATATTTCGTTTTTTACCATAGGCCTCAATGCTCTCAAAATGTCCACTTGCAGATTCTACAACAACAGTGTTTCAAAACAGCACAGTCAAAAGAAAGTTTCAACTCTGTTAGATGAATGCACATATCTGAAAAAGTTTCACAGAATGCTTCTGTGTAGTTTTTATTTGAAGATACTGCCTTTTTCACCATAGGCCTCAAAGCGCTCCAAATGTCCACTTGCAGATTCTACAAAAAGAGAGTTTAAAAACTCCTCAATCAAAAGAACGGTTCTTTTGTGTGAGATGAATGCACAAAAAAGAAACAAGTTTAACAGAATGCTTCTGTGTAGTTTTTATGGGAAGATGTTTCATTTTTCACCATAGGCCTCAAAGCTCTCCAAATGTCCCCTTGCAGATACTACAAAAAGAGTGTTTCAAAAATCCTAGGTCAAAAGAAAGTTTCAACTCTGTTAGATGAATGCACAAATCAGAAGGAAGTTTCACAGAATTATTCTGTGTAGTTTTTATTTGAAGATATTTTGTTTCTCACCATAGGCCTTAAAGTGCTCCAAATGTCCACATGCAGATTCTACAAAAAGACTCTTTCAAAACTGCTCAATCAAAAATGGGTTAATCTCTGTAAGACGAATGGACAGAACAGAAAGAAGTTTCACAGAAACATTCTATATGGTTTTTATTGGAAGATATTTCGTTTTTCACCATAGGCCTCAAAGCTCTGAAATTCTCCACATGCAGATTCTCCAAAAAGATTGCTTCAAAACTGCAGAATCAAAAGAAAGTTTCAACTCTGTTAAATGAATGTAGAGAGCAGAAAGAAGTTACACAGAATGCTTCTGTGTAGTTTTTATTTGAAGATAATTCCTTTTTCACCATAGGCCTCAAAGCACTCCAAATGTCCACTTGCTGATTTTACAAAAATAAAGTTTCAAAACTGCTTAGTCAAAAGAAAGGTTCAACTCTGTTAGATAAATGCACAGACCAGAAAGAAGCTTCACAGAATGCTTCTGTGTAGTTATTATTTGGAGATATTTCTTTCTCACTTTAGACCTTAAAACACTCGAAATGTCCACTTGCAAATTCTACAAAAAGAGTGTTTCAAAACTGCTCAATCCAAAGATACTTTCATCTCTGTAAGATGAATGCACAGAACAGAAAGAAGTTTCACAGAATCCTTCTTTGTAGTTTTCAAGGGAAGATATTTTGTTTTTCACCATAGGCCTCAATGTTCTCCAAATAGCCACTTGCAGATTCTACAAAAAGAATGTTTCAAAACTTCTCAGTCCAAAGAAATGTTCAGCTCTGTTAGTTGAATGCGCAGTTCAGTAAGAAGTTTCACAGAATACTTCTGCGTAGTTTTTATTTGAAGATATTTCCCTTTTCACCATAGGCCTGAAAGTGCTCCAAATGTCCACTTGCAGATTCAACGAAAGAGTGTTTCAAAACTTTTCAATCAAAAGAAAACTTCAACACTGTTAGATAAATGCACAGAGCAGAAACATGTTTCACACAATGCTTCTGTGTAGTTTTATTTGAAGATATTTCATTTCTCAACATAGGCCTCAAAGGGCTCCAAGTGTCCAATTGCAGATTCTACAACAAGAGTGTTTCAAAACTGCTCAATCAACAGAAATGTTTTTCTCTCTGAGATGAATGCACAGAACAGAAAAACATTAACAGAATGCTTCTGTGTAGTTTTTATGGGAAGATATTTCATTTCTCACCATAGGTCTCAAATCTCTCCAAATGCCCACGTGCAGATTCTACAAAAAGTGTGTTTCAATACTTCTCAATCAAAAGATATGTTCATCTCTGTAAGATGAATACACAGAACATAAAGAAGTTTCACAGAAACCTTCTGTGTAGTTTTTATGGGAAGATATTTCATTTTTCACCTTAGGCCTCAAAGCTCTCAAAATGTCCACTTGCAGATTCTGCAAAAAGAGTGTTTCAAAACTGCTCTATCAAAAGAAAGGTTCAACACTGTTAGATAAATGCACAGATCAGAAAGAAGTTTCATAGAATGTTTCTGTGTAGTTTTTATTTGAAGATATTTCGTTTCTCACCAGAGGCCTCAAAGTACTCCAAATGTCCACTTGCAGATTCTACAAAAAGAGTGTTTCAAAACTGCACAATCAAAAGATAGGTTCATCTCTGTTAAATGAATGCACAGAACAGAAAGAAGTTTCACAGAATCCTTTTGTGTAGTTTTCTTGGCAAGGTATTTCATTTTTCACCATAGGAATCAATGCTCTCCAAATGTCCACTTGCAGGTTCTACAAAAAGAGTGTTTCAAAACTGCTCAATCAAAAGAAAGCGTCAAAACTGTTACATAAATGCACAGATCAGAAAGAAGATTCACAGAATGCTTCTGTGTAGTTTTTATTAGAAGATATTTCGTTTCTCTCCATAGGCTTCAAAACGCTCCAAATGTCCACTTTTAAATTCTAGAAAAAGACTGTTTCAAAACTGCTCAATCAAAAGATAGGTTCATCTCTGTAAGGTGAATGCACAGAACAGAAAGAAGTTTCACAGGATCCTTCTGTGTAGTTTTCATGGGAAGCTATTGCGTTTTTCAACATATGCCTCAATTCTCTCCAAATATCCACTTGCAGATTCTACAAAAAGAGCAGTTCAGAACTGCTCAGTAAAAAGATAGGTTCAACTCTGTTAGAAGAAGGCACAGATCAGAAAGAAGTTTCACAGAATGCTTCTGTGCAGTTTTTATTTGAAGATATTTCCTTTTTCACCATAGTCCTCAAAGCTCTCCAAATGTCCACTTGAAGATTCTACAAAAAGAGTGTTTGAAAACTGATCTGTCAAAAGAAAGGTTCAACTCTGTTAGATGATTGCACAGAACTGAAAGGAGTTTCACAGAATGCTTTTGTGTAGTTTTTATTTGAAGATATTTGTTTTCTCACCATAGGCCTCAAAGCGCTCCAAATGTCCACTTGCAGATTCTACAAAAAGAGTGTTTCAAAGCTGTTCAATCTAAAGAAAGGTTCAACTCTGTTAGATGATTGCAGAGATCTGAAAGAAGTTTCACAGAATGCTTCTGTGTAGTTTTTATTTGAAGATATTTCCTTTTTCACCTTAGGCCTCAAAGTGCTCCAAATGTCCACTTGCAGATTCTACAAAAAGAGGCTCTCAAAACTGCTCAATCAAAAGAAAGGTTCTTCTCTGTGACATGAATGCACAGAACAGAAAGAAGTTTAACAGAATGCTTCTGTGTAGTTTTTATTGGAAGATATTTTGTTTTTCACCATAGGCCTCAATGCTCTCCAAATGTCCACTTGGAGATTCTGCAAAAAGAATGTTTCAAAACTGCTCAGTCAATAGAAAGTTTCAACTCTGTTAGATGAATGCACAGATCAGAAAGATGCTTCACAGAATCCTTCTGTGTAGTTTTTATGGTAAGATATTTCATTTCTCACCATAGGCTTCAATGCTATCCAATGTCCACATGCAGATTCTACAGAAAGAGTGCTTCAAAACTGCTCACTCAAAAGAAAGTTTCAACTCTGTTAGATGAATGCACAGATCAGAAAAAAGTTTCACAGAATGCTTCTGTGTAGTTTTTATTTGAAGATTTTTCCTTTTTCACCGTAGGCCTCAAAGAGCTCCAAGTGTCCACTGGCAGATTCTACAAAAAGAGTGTGTCAAAAATGCTCAGTCAAAAGAAAGGTTCAACTCTGTTAGATGAATGCACAGATCATAATGAAGTTTCACAGAGTGCTTCTGTGTAGTTTTTATTTGAAGATACTTCGTTTGTAACCATAGGCTTCAAAATGCTCCAAATGTCCACTTGCTGATTCTACAAAAAGAGTCTCTCAAAACTGCTCAATCAAAAGAAAGGTTCTTCTGTGTGAGATGAACGCACAGAAGAGTAAGAAGTTTCACAGAATGATTCTGTGTAGTTTTTATGGGAAGATATTTCTTTTTTCACCATAGGCCTCAATGCTCTCAAAATGTCCACTTGCAGATTCTACAAAAAGAGTGTTTCAAAACTGCTCAGTCAAAAGAAAGGTTCAACTCTGTTAGATGAATGCACAAATCAGAAAGAAGTTTCACAGAATGCTTCTGTGTAGTTTTTATTTGAACATATTTCCTTTTTCATCATAGGCCACAAAGCGCTCAAAATGTCCACTTGCAAATTCTGCAAAAAGAGTGTTTTAAAACTGCTCAATCAAAAAAAGTTCTTCTCTGTGAGATTAATGCACAGAACTGAGAGATGTTTAACAGAATGCTTCTGGGTAGTTTTTATGGGAAGATATTTCATTTTTCACCATAAGCCTCAAAGCGCTCTTAATGTCCACTTGCAGATACTGCAGAAAGGGTGTTTCACAGCTGCTCAGTCAATAGAAAGGTTCAACTCTGTTAGATGAATGCACAGATAAGAAAGAAGTTTCACAGAATGCTTCTGAGTAGTTTTTATTTGAAGCTATTTCGTTTTTCACCATAAGCATCAATGCACTCCAAATGTCCACTTGCAGATTCTACAAAAAGTGTGTTTCAAAACTGCTCAGTCAAAAGAAAGGTTCAACTCTGCTGGATGAATGTGCAGATCAGAAAGAAGTTTCACAGAATAACTCTGTGTAGTTTTTATTTGAAGGTATTTCCTTTTACACCATAGGCCTCAGAGGGCTCAAAATGTCCACATGCACATTCTAGAAAAAGAGTGTTTCAAAACTGCTCAGTCAAAAGAAAGTTTCTTCTCTGTGAGATGAACGCAGAGAACAGAAAGAAGTTTTACAGAATGCTTCTTTGTAGTTTTTATGGGAAGATATTTCTTTTTTCACCATAGGAATCAATGCTCTCCAAATGTCCACTTGCAGATTCTACAAAAAGAGTGTTTCAAAACTGCTCGGTCAAAAGAAAGTTCACCTCTGTTGGATGAATGCAGAGATCAGAAAGATGTTTCATAGAATGCGTCTGTGTAGTTTTTATTTGAAGATATTTCCTTTTTCACTGTAGACCTCAAACCTTTCCAAACGTCCACTTACAGATCCTACAAAAAGAGTGTTTCAAAACTGCTCAGTCAAAAAAAAGGTTCAACTCTGTTATATTATTGCCAAATGAGAAACAAGCTTCACAGAATGCTTCTGTGTAGTTTTTATTTGAAGATATTTCATTTCTCACCCTAGTCCTCAAAGCGCTACAAATGTCCTATTGCACATTCCACAAAAAGACCGTTTCAAACCTGCTCAATCTAGAGAAAGCTTCAACTCTATGAGATGACTGTGCATATCCCAAAGAAATTTCGCAGAATTCTTCTGTGTAGTTTTTGTGGGAAGATATATACTTTTTCACAATAGGCCTCAAGGCTCTCAAAATGACTATTTGCAGATTCTTCAAACAGAGTGTCTCCAAACTGCTCAATCAAAATAAAGGTTCAACTCTGTGTGTTGAATGCACACATCAGAAAGGAGTTGT
Organism: Nomascus leucogenys; assembly: GCF_006542625.1. NCBI lineage: Eukaryota > Metazoa > Chordata > Mammalia > Primates > Hylobatidae > Nomascus > Nomascus leucogenys. Next base: position 56,699 of record NW_022097728.1, read on the forward strand.
TCAGAATGCTTCTGTCTAATTCTAATGTGAAGATATTACATTACCTGCATTGGATGAAATAATCTCAAATATCCACTTGCAGATTCTCCAAAAAGACTGTTTCAAATCTGCTCAACCAAAAGAAAGCATCAATTCTGTGAGGTGAATGCACACATCACAAAGAAATTTCTCAGAATGCTGCTGTGTAGTTTTTGTGGGAAGATATATCCTTTTTTACCAAATGCCTCAAAGTACTCCAAATGTTCACTGGAGGTTACTTCAAAGAGAGTGTTAAAAAACTGCTCAATCAAAAGAAAGGTTCAACTCTGTGTGTTGAATGCAAACATCAGAAAGAAGTTGTTCGGAATGCTTCTGTCTTGTTTTTATTTGAAGATCTTTCATTAACCGCATTGGACAAAATAATCTAAAACATCCACTTGCACATTCTACAAAAAGACTGTTTCAAACCTGCTCAACCTAGAGAAATCCTCAACTCTGTGAGATGAACGCACACAACACAAAAAATTTTGCAGAATGCTTCTGTGAAGTTTTTGTGGGAAGATAAACCTTTTTCACCACAGGCCTCAAAGCTCTCCAAATATACGCTTGCGTATTCTTCAAACAAAGTTTTTCCAAACTGCTAAATCAAAAGAAAGGTTCAACAATGTGTGATGAATGCACACATCGGAAAGAAGTTGTTCAGAATGCTTCTGTCTAGTTTTTAATGTGAAGAAATTTCATTACCCTCATTGGACGAAATAATCTCAAATATCCCCTTGCAGGTCCTACAAAAAGACTGTTTCAAACCTGCTCAACCTAGAGAAAGCTTCAAATCTGTGAGATGAACCCATACAACACAAAGAAATTTTGCAGAATGCTTCTGTGTAGTTTTTGTTGGAGGATATATCCTTTTTCACCATATGTCTCAAAGGTCTCCAAATGTCCAATTGCAGATTCTTCAAACAGAGTGTTTCCAAACTGCTAAATCAAAAGAAAGATTCAACTCTGTGTGTTGAATGAACAGATCAGAAAGAAGTTGTTCAGAATGCTTCTGTCTAGTTTTTATGTGAAGATATTTCATTACCCGCATTGGACGAAATAAACTCAAATATCCACTTGCAGGTCCAACAAAAAGACTGTTTCAAACCTGCTCAACCTAGAGAAAACTTCAACTCTGTGAGATGGACGCACACAACACAAAAAATTTCGCAGAATGCTTCTGTGTATTTTTTGTGGGAAGATTCACCTTTTTCACCATAGGACTCCGAGCTCTCCAAATGTCCGTTTGCATATTCTTCAAACGGAGTGTTTCCAAACTGCTCAATCAAAAGAAAGGTTCAACAATGTGTGTTGAATGTACATATCAGAGAGAAGTTGTTCAGAATGCTTGTGTCTAGTTTTTATGTGAAGATATTTCATTACCCACATTGGATGAAATAATCTCAAATATCCACTTGCAGAGTCTCCAAAAAGACTGTTTGATACCTGCTCAACCTAGTGAAAGCTTCAACTCTGTGAGATGAAGGCACACATCAAAAAGAAATTTCACAGAATGCTTCTGTGTAGTTTTTGTGGGAAGATATATCCTTTTTCACCATCGGCCTGAAAGCATTCCAAATGTCCACTTGCAGATTCTTCAAAGAGAGTGTTGCAAAATGGCTCAATCAAAAGAAACGTTCAACTCTGTGTGTTCAATGTGCACATCAGAAAGAAGATGTTCAGAGGGCTTCTGTCTAGTTTTTATGAAAAGATATTTCATTACCCGCATTGGATGAAATAATCTCAAATATCCACTTGCAGATTCTAGAAAAAGACTATTTCAAACCTGCTCAACCTAGAGAAAGTTTCAACACTGTGAGATGAATGCACACATCAAAAAGAAATTTCGCAGAATGCTTCTGTGTAGTTTTTGTGGGATGATATATCCTTTTTCAACTTAAACCACAATGCACTGCAAATATCCATTTGCAGATCCTTCAAACAGAGTGTTTCCAAACTGTTCAATCAAAAGAAAGGTTCAACTCTGTGTGTTGAATGCCAACATCAGGAAGAAGTTGTTCAGAGTGCTTCAGTCTAGTTTTTATGTGAAGATATTTCATTACCCGCATTGGACGAAACAAACTCAAATATCCAGTTGCAGATTCTGCAAAAAGTCTGTCTCAAAGCTGCTCAACCAATAGAAAGCTTCAACTCTGTGAGATGAACGCACACATCACAAAGAAGTTTTGCATAATTCTTCTGTGTAGTTTTTGTGGGAAGATAGATCCTTTTTCACCATAGGCCTCAAAGCACTCAAAATGTCCATTTGCAGATCCTTCAAACAGAGTGTTTCCAAACTGCTCAATGAAAAGAAACGTTCAACTCTGTGTGGTGAATGCACACATCAGAAAGAAGTTGTTCAGAAAGCTTCTGTCTAGTTTTTATGTGAAGATATCTCATAACCCGCATTGGATGAAATAATCTCAAATATCCATTTGCAGATTCTACAAAATGACTGTTTCAAATCTGTTCAAGCAAAAGAAAGCTTCAACTCTGTGAGGTGAATGCACACATTACAAAGAAATTTTACAGAATGCTTGTGTGTAGTTTTTGTGGGAAGATAGATCCTTTTTCACCATAGGCCTCAAAGCACTCAAAATGTCCATTTGCAGATTCTTCAAACAGAGTGTTTCCAAACTGCTCAATCAAAAGAAAGATTCAACTCTGTGTGTTGAATGCACAGATCAGAAAGAAGTTGTTCAGAATGCTTCTGTCTAGTTTTTATGTGAAGACATTTCATAACCGGCTTTGGATGAAATAATCTCCAACAATCACCTGCAGATTCTACAAAAAGACTGTTTCTAAACTGCTCAACCAAAAGAAAGTTTCAACTCTGTGGGGTGAGTGCACACATCACAATGAAATTGCGCAGAATGCTTCTGTGTAGTTTTTGTGGGAAGATATATCCTTTTTCACCATAGGCCTCAAAGCACTCCGAATGTTCACTTGCAGATTCTTCAAACAGAGTGTTTCCAAACTGCTCAATCAAAAGAAAGGTTCAACTCTGTGTGTTCAATGCACACATCAGAAAGAAGTTGTTCAGAAAGCTTCTGTCTAGTTTTCATGTGAAGATATTTCACTACCCTCATTGGCCGAAATAATCTCAAATATCCACTTGCAGATTCTCCAAAAAGACTGTTTCAAACCTGCTCAACCTGGAGAAAGCTTCAACTCTGTGAGATGAACGCACCCATCAAAAAGAAATTTCGCAGAATGCCTCTGTGTAGTTTTTGTGGGAAGATATATCCTTTTTCACCATATACCTCAAAGCACTCCAAATGTCCACTCGCAGATACTTGGAAGAGAGTGTTACAAAACTGCTCAATCAAGAGAAAAGTTCACCTCTGTGTGTTGAATGCAAATATCAGAAAGAAGTTGTTCAGAATGCTTCTGTGTAGTTTTTATTTGAAGAGATTTCATTACCCGCATTGGATGAAATAATCTCAAACATCCACTCGCAGATTCTTCAAAAAGACCGTTTTGAACCTGCTCAACGTAGAGAAAGCTTCAATTCTGTGAGATGAATGCGCACATCACAAAGAAATTTCGCAGAATACTTCTGTGCAGTTTTTGTGGGAAGATATGTCCTTTTTCACAATAGGCCTGAAAGCTCTCCAAATGTCCATTTGCAGATTCTTCAAACAGAGTGTTTCCAAACTGCTCAATCAAAAGAAAGGTTCAACTCTGTGTGTTGAATGCACACATCAGAAAGAAGTTGTTCAGAATGCTTCTGTCTAATTCTAATGTGAAGATATTTCATTACCCTCATTGGACGAAATAATCTCAAATATCAACTTGCAGATTCTCCAAAAAGACTGTTTGAAATCTGCTCAACCAAGAGAAAGCTTCAACTCTGTGAGATGAATGCACACATCAAAAAGAAACTTCGCAGAATGCTTCTGTGTAGTTTTTGTGGGAAGATATATCCTTTTTCACCATCGGCCTGAAAGCTCTCCAAATGTCCACTTGCAGATTCTTCAAAGAGAGTGTTGCAAAACGGCTCAATCAAAAGAAAAGTTCAACTCTGTGTGTTCAATTCACACATCAGAAAGAAGTTATGCAGAGTGATTCTGTCTAGTTTTTATGAAAAAATATTTCATTACCTGCATTGGATGAAATAATCTCAAATATCCTCTTGAAGATTCTACAAAAAGACTGTTTCAAACCTGCTCAACCTAGAGAAAGTTTCAACTCTGTGAGATGAATGCACACATCACAAAGAAATTTCGCAGAATGCTTCTGTGTAGTTTTTGTAGGATGATATATCCTTTTTCTACATAAACCACAAAGCACTGCAAATATCCATTGGCAGATCCTTCAAACAGAGTGTTTCCAAACTGGTCAATCAAAAGAAAGGTTCAACACTGTGTGTTCAATGCACAGATCAGAAAGAAGTTGTTCAGAATGCTTCTGTCTAGTTTTTATGTGAAGATATTTCATTACCCACATTGGATGAAATAAACTCAAATATCAAGTTGAAGATTCTACAAAAAGAGTGTCACAAAGCTGATCAACCAAGAGAGAGCTTCAACTCTGTGTGATGAATGCACACAACCCAAAGAAATTTCACAGAATGCTTCTGTGTAGTTTTTGTGGGAAGACACAACCTTTTTCACCATATGCCTCAAAGCACTCCAAATGTCCACTTGCAGTTACTTCAAAGAGAGTGTTACAAAACTGCTCAATCAAAAGAAAGTTTCAACTCTGTGTGTTGAATGCAAACATCAGAAAGAAGTTGTTCAGAATGTTTCTGTGTAGTTTTTATTTGAAGAGATTTCACTACCCGCATTGGACGAAATAATCTCAAACATCCACTTGCAGATTCTACAAAAACACTGTTTCAAATCTGCTCATCCTAGAGAAAGCTTCAACTCCGTGAGATGAACGCACACATCACAAAGAAATTTCGCAGAATGCTTCTGTGTAGTTTTTGTGGGAAGATATATCCTTTTTCACCATAGGCCTCAAAGCACTGCAAAGGTCCATTTGCAGATTCTTCAAACAGAGTGTTTCCAAACTGCTCAATGAAAAGAAAGGTTCAACTCTGTGTGTTGAATTCACACATCAGAAAGAAGTTGTTCAGAATAATTCTGACTAGTTTTTATATGAAGATATTTCAATACCCACATTGGATGAAATAATCTCAAACATCCACTTGCAGATTCTGCAAAAAGACTGTTTCAAACCTGCTCATCCTAGAGAAAGCTTCAACTCTGTGAGATGAGCACACACATCACAAAGTAATTTTACAGAATGCTTCTGTGTAGTTTTTGTGGGAAGATATATCCTTTTTCACCATAGGCCTGAAAGCACTCCAAATGTCCCCTTGCAGATTCTTCAAAGAGAGTGTTGAAAAACGGCTCAATCAAGAGAAAGTTTCAACTCTGTGTGTTGAATGCGCACATCAGAAAGTATTTGTTCAGAGTGCTTCTGTCTCGTTTTTATCAGAGGATATTTCATTACCCGCATTGGATGAAATAATCTCAAATATCCCCTTACAGATTCTACAAAAAGACAGTTTCAAAGGCCTGCTCAACCTAGAGAAAACTTCAACTGTGTGAGATGAATGCACACATCACAAAGAAATTTTGCACAATGCTTCTGTGTAGTTTTTCTGGGAAGATATATCCTTTTTCACCATAGGCCTCAAAGCAATCCAAATGTCCATTTGCAGATTCTTCAGAGTGTTTCCAAACTGCACAATCAAAAGAAAGTTTCAACTCTCTGTGTTGAATGCACACGTCAGAAAGAAGTTGTTCTGAATGCTTCTGTCTAGTTTTTAAGTGAAGATATTTCATTACCCGCATTGGATGAAATAATCTCAAATATCCACTTGCAGATTCTACAAAAAGACTGTTTCAAACCTGCTCAACCTAGAGAAAGCTTCAACTCTGTGAGATGAATGCACACATCACAAAGAAATTTCGCAGAATGCTTCTGTGTAGTTTTTTGGGAAGACATATCCTTTTTCACCATAGGCCTCAAATCACTCCAAAGGACCATTTGCAGATTGTTCAAACAGAGTGTTTCCAAACTGCTTAATCAAAAGAAAGGTTCAACTGTGTGTGTGGAATGCACACATCAGAAAGTAGTTGTTCAGAATGCTTGTTTCTAGTTTTTATGTGAAGATATTTCATTACCCGCATTGGACAAATTAATCTCAAATATCCACTTGTAGATTCTACAAAAAGACTGTTTCAAACCTGCTGAAGCTAGAGAAATCTTCAACTCTGTGAGATGAACGCATACATCAACAAGAAATTTCACAGAATGATTCTGTGTAGTTTTTCTGGGAAGATATATCCTTTTTCACCATACGCCTCAAAGCACTCCGAATGTCCATTTGCAGATTCTTGAAGCAGAGTGTTTCCAAACTGCTCAATCGAAAGAAAAGTTCAACTCTGTGTGTTGAATGTACACATCAGAAAGAAGTTGTTCAGAATGCTTCTGTCTAGTTTTTATGTGAAGATATTTCATAACCCGCATTGGATGAAATAATCTCAAATGTCCACATGCAGATTCTACAAAAAGACTGTTTCAAACCTGCTTTACCTAGAGAAAGCTTCATCTCTGTGAGATGAACACGGCCATCACAAAGAAATTTCGCAGAATGCTTCCGTGTAGTTTTTATGGGAAGATATACCCTTTTTCACCATAGGCCTCAAAGCACTCCAAATGTCCATTTGCAGATTCTTCAAACAGAGTGTTTCCAAACTGGTCAATCAAAAGAAAGGTTCAACTCTGTGTGTTGAATGCACACATCAGAAAGAAGTTGTTCAGAATGCTTCTGTCTAGTATTTATGTGAAGATATTTCATTACCCGCATTGGACGAAATAATCTCAAATTTCCACTTGCAGATTGTACAGAAAGACTGTTTCAAATCTGCTCAACCAAAAGAAAGCTTCAACTCTGTGAGGTGAATGCACACATTACAAAGAAATTTCGCAGAATGCTTCTGTGTACTTTTTATTGGAAGGTATATCCTCTTTCACCATAGGCCTCAAAGCACACCATATGTCCATTTGCAGATTCTTCAGAGAGTGTTTCCAAACAGCTCAATCAAAAGAATGGTTCAACTCTGTGTGTTTAATGCACACATCACAAAGAAGTAGTTCAGAGTGCTTCTGTCTAGTTTTTATGTGAAGATATTTCATAACCCGCATTGGACGAAATAATCTCAAATATCCAATTGCAGATTCTACAAAAAGACTGTTTCAAACCTGCTGAACCTAGAGAAAGCTTCAACTCTGTGAGATGAATTCACACATCCCAAAGAAATTTCGCAGAATGCTTCTGTGTACTTTTTATGGGAAGATATATCCTTTTTCACAATAGGTCTCTAAGCACTCTGAATGTCCATTTGCAGATTCTTCAAACAGAGTGTTTCCAAACTGCTCAATAAAAAGAAAGGTTCAACTCTGTGTGTTCAATGCACACAACAGAAAGAAATTGTTCAGAATGCTTCTGCCTAGTATTTATGTGCAGGTATTTCATTACCCACGTTGGACAAAATAATCTCAAATTTCCACTTGCAGATTCTCCAAAAAGACTGTTTCAAATTTGCTCAACCAAAAGAAAGCTTCAACTCTGTGAGGTGAATGCACACATCACAAAGAAAGTTTGCAGAATGCTTCTGTGTACTTGTTATGGGAAGGTATATCCTTTTTCACCATAGGCCTCAAAGCACTCCAAGTGTCCACTTGCCGTTTCTTCAAAGAGAGTGTTACAAAACTGCTCAATCAAAAGAAAGGTTCAACTGTGTGTGTTGAATGCACAGATCAGAAAGAAGTTGTTCAGAATGCTTCTGTCTAGTTTCTATGTGAAAATATTTCATTACCTGCATTGGGCGAAATAATCTCAATATCCACTTGCAGATTCTACAAAAAGATTTTTTCAAAGCTTCTCCACCTAGAGAAAGCTTGAACTCTGTGAGATGAACGCACACATCACAAAGAAATTTCGCAGAATGCTTCTGTGTAGTTTTTGTGGGAAGATATACCCTTTTTCACCATAGGCCTCAAAGCACTCCAAATGTCCATTTGCAGATTCTTCAAACAGAGTGTTTCCAAACTGCTCAATCAAAAGAAAGGTTAAACTCTGTGTTTTGAATGCACAGATCAGAAAGAAGTTGTTCGGAATGCTTCTGTCTAGTTTTTATCTGAAGATTTTTCCTTTTCCCGCATTGGACAAAATAGTCTCAAATATCCACTTGCAGATTCTACAAAAAGACTGTTTCAAATCTGTTCAACCAAAAGAAAGCTTCAACTCTGAGATGAATGCACACATCACAAAGAAGTTTTGCAGAATGCTTCTGTGTAGGTTTTATGGGAAGATATTTCCTTTTTCACCATAAGCCTCAAAGCACACCAAAGGTCCCCATGCAGATTCTTCAAACAGAGTGTTTCAAAACTGCCCAATCAAAAGAAAGTTTCAACTCTATGTGTTGAATGCACGGATCAGAAAGAAGTTGTTCAGAATGCTTCTGTCTAGTTTTTATGTGAAGATATTTCCTTTTCCTGCATTGGACGAAATAATCTCAAATATCCACTTGCAGATTCCACAAAAAGACTGTTTCAAACCTGCTCAACCTAGAGAAAGCTTCGACTCTGTGAAATGAATGCACACATCACAACGATATTTCGCAGAATGCTTCTGTGTAGTTTTTATGGGAATATATTTTCTCTTTCATCATAGACCTAAAAGCACTCCAACTGTCCACTTGCAGATTCTTCAAACAGAGTGTTTCAAAACTGCTCAATCAAAGAAAGTTCAGCTCTGTGTGTTGAATGCACGGATCAGAAAGAAGTTGCTCATATTGCTTCTGTCTAGTTTTTATGTGACGTTATTTCCGTTTCCCGCTTTGGACGAAATTATCTCAAATATCCACTTGCAGATTCTACAAAAACAGTGTTTCAAATCTACTCAACCAAGAGAAAGCTTCAACTCTGTGGGATGAATGCTGACAACACAAAGAATTTTCTCAGAATGCTTATGTGTAGTTATTATGTGAACATATTTCCTTTTTCACCTTAGGCCTCAAAGCGTTCCATATGTCCACTTACAGGTTATACAAAAAGAGTGTTTCCAAACTGCTCAATCAAAAGAAAGTTTCAACTCTGTGAAATGAATGCAAGATCAGAAAGAAATTTCACAGAATGCTTCTGTGCAGTTTTTATGTGAACATATTCCCTTTTTCATCTTAGGCCTCAAAGCACTCCAAATGTCCACTTGCAGATTCTTCACAAAGTGTGTTTCAAGACTGCTCAATCAAAAGAAAGTTTCAACTCTGACAGATGAATGCAGACATCACTAAAAAGTTGCTCAGATTGCTTCTGCACAATTATTTTGTGAAGATATTTCCTTTTCCCACAATGGACGAAAACATTTCAAATATCCTCTTGCAGATTCTCAAGAAAGACTGTTTCAAATCTTTTCAACCAAAAGAAAGTTTCACCTCTGTGAGATGAAGGCACACATCACAAAGGAATGTTGCAGAATGCTTCCGTGTAGTTTTTATATGAAGATATTTCCTTTTTCACCATAGGCCTCAAAGCACTCCAAATGTTCAGTTGCAGAATCTTCAAACAGAGTGTTTCAAAACCGGATTGCAGTGGCATAATCTCAGCTCACATTTTATTTCACCATTCCATTCCATTCCAAACCATTCCATTCTGTCCCATTGCACTCAATTCCACTCCACTCCACTCCTCTCCATCCCATTCCATCACATTTCATTCTACCCCATTCCATTCCACAGAACTCCACTCCACCTCACCCCATTCCATTCCATTCCATTCCATCCCATTCCATTCCATTCCACTCCACTCCATTCCACCCCACCCCAATCATTTCTACTCCACTCTTCTCCACTCCACTCCACTCCATCCCATTCCATTCCTTCCCATTCCATTCCACTCCTTTCTACTCCAAACCTCTCCACTCCACTCCACTCCACGGCACTCCAATAAACTCCATTCCATTACCTTCCATTCCACTCCAACCCATTCCATTCTTTCTTTCAACAATATTGAAATTTCTTTCTTTCCTTTCTTGCGACAGTATCACAATTCCATTCCATTTCATTCCATGCCATACCATTCCATTCCCTTCCATTCCATCCCTTTCCACTCTACCCCAGTCCTCTCTACTGCACTCCACTCCACTCCACTCCATTCCACTCCATTACACTCATGTCCACTCCACTCCACTCCACTCCATTCCATTCCACTCCATTCCATTCCATTCCTCTCTTTCGATAGTTTCTCTCTGTCACCAAGGCTGGAGTGCAGTAGCACAATCTCAACTCACATTTCATTTCACCCTTCCATTCCATTCCATTCCAATCTATTCCATTAATTCCATTCCATTCCATTCCACACCTCTCCACTCCACTCCGTTCCATTCTATTCCATTCCACTGCTCTCCACTCCACTCCATTGCAATCCATCCCATTCTATTCCACTCCATTCCTCTCAAGTGCACTCCAATCCACTCCATTCCATTCCATTCAATCCCAACCCACTGCAATCCATTCCACTCCACTCCACTCCACAAAATTTCATACCATTCCCTTCGACTCCATTCCACTCCACTCAAATCCACTCCACCCCACTCCATTCCATTCCATTCCATTCCAGTCCACTCTATTCCAGTCCAATCCATTCCACTCCATTCCATTGCATTCCTTTCTTTTGACAGGATCTCACTCTGTCACTTATGTTGGAGTGCAGAGACTCAATCTAATCTCACATTTCATTTCATTATTCCATTCCATTCCATTCCATTCCATTCCATTCCATTCCATTCCATTCCATTCCATTCCATTCCTTTCCACTCCACTCCAATCTACTCCATCTCATTCCATTTCATTCCATTCCCTTCCACTTAATTCAAAACCACGGCACTCTTCTCCACTCCACTTCTCTCCAATCCACTCCATGCCACTCAAAAACACTCTATTCCTTTCCATTACATTCCATTCCTCTCCATTCCAATCCACTCCTCTCCACTCCACTCCACTCCATTCAATTCTTTCCATCTCATTCCAGTTTCCTCCATTCCACTGCAGACCACTCCACTCTACTCCCCTCCATTCCACTCCACTCCACTCCACTCCATTTCAACTCATCTCATCTCGTTCCACTCCATTTCAGTAAACTCTAGTCCACTGAAATACATTCCATTCCACTCCATTGCACTCCACTCCACTCCATTCCGTTCCATTCCACTCTGTTCCACTCCACTCCACTCCACACCAGTCCACTCCACTCCATTCCATTAAATTCCATTCCATTTCACTGCATTCCACTACACTCCCCTCCACTCCACTCTACTGCCCTCCATTCCATTCCATTCCATTCATCTCCATTCCTTTACATTCCTTTCTTTCTACAGTAATTCACTATGTTACTCAGGATGAAGTGCACTGGCAAAATCTCAGCTCACATTTCATTTCACCATTCCATCTCATTCCACTCCACTCCTCTCCATTCAGCTCCACTCCACTCCACGTCTCTCCACTCCATTCCATTCCATTCCATCCCATTCCACTCCACTCCACGTCTCTCCACTCCATTCCATTCCATTCCATCCCATTCCACTCCACTCCATTCCATTCCACTCCACTCCACTCCATTCCATTCCATTCCCTTCCATCCCATTCCATACCACTCCATTTCATGCCACTCCCCACACCTCCCCTACACTCCACTCAATAATGTTCCATTCCATCCCATTCTGATACATTCCATTCAAATCCACTCCACTCCACTCCACTCCTCTCCACTCCACTCCAATTCACTTTATTCCATTCCATTGCATTCCATTCCACTCCATTCCATTCCATTCCTTTCTTTCAACAGGATCTCACTCTTTCAACCAGGCTGCAGTGCAGTGGCACAAACTCAGCTCACAATTTCACTATTTTATTCCATTGCATTCCATTGCATTCCATTCCATTCCATTCCATTCCATTCCATTCCATTCCATTCCATTCCATTCCATTCCATTCCATTCCATTCCACTCCATTCCATTCCATCCCATTCCATTCCACTCCATTCCAGTCCACTCCTATCATCTCTACACCACACCACGGCACTCCACTCCACTTCATTCCTTTCCATCTCATTCCATTCCACTCCATTCCACTCCTTTCCACTCCACTCCTCTCTGCCCCACTCCAATCCACTCTATTCCATTCTTTTTCATTCCATTCCAATCCACTATACTGCACTCCATTCCATTCCATTCCATTCCATTCCATTCCATTCCATTCCATTCCATTCCATTCCATTCCATGTCATCCCGTTGCAGTCCATTCCACTCCACTCCACTCCACTCCAATCCCTCCCATTCCACTCCATTCCATTCCATTCCTATCTTTCAGCAGGATCTCACTCTGTCACCCAGGCTGCAGTGCAGTGGTAGCATCTCAGCTCACAGTTTATTTCACCATTCCATTCCATTCCACTCCATTCCATTGCATTCCACTCCACTCCACTCCACTCCACTCCACTCCACTCCACTCCACTCCATTCCATTTCATTCCATTCTATTCCATTCCATTCCATCCCGTTGCAGTCCATTCCACTCCACTCCACTCCACTCCACTCCAATCCCTCCCATTCCACTCCATTCCATTCCATTCCTATCTTTCAGCAGGATCTCACTCTGTCACCCAGGCTGCAGTGCAGTGGTAGCATCTCAGCTCACAGTTTATTTCATTCCATTCCACTCCATTCCATTCCCCCACTCCACTCCACTCCACTCCACTCCATTCCATTCCATTCCACTCCATTCCATTCCATTCCATTCCACTCCACTCCGCTAAATTCGACTCCATCCCATTCCATTACACTGCATTCTACACCACTCCACTCCACTCCATTCCACTGCACTCCACTCCATTACATTCCATTTCATTCCATTCCCATGGATCCATCCATGGAACTCCACTCCATTCCATTCTATTAAATCCCATTCCATTCCACTCTATTCCAGACCACTCCACCCCACTCCACTCCATTTCACTCCATTCCACGCCACTGTACTCCTCTCCATTCCATTCCATTCCACACCATTCTATTCAATTCCTTTCTTTCAACAAGTTCTCAGTCTGTCACCCAGGCTGGATTTCAGTGGCACAATCTCAGCTCACATTTTATTTCACCTTTCCATTCCATTCCATTCATTTTTCTGTTCCATTGCACTCCATTCCACTACACTCCACTCAACTCCACTCCACTCCTCTCTATCCCATTCCGTTCCATTTCATTCTAAACCGTTCCACTCCACTCCACTCCACCACACACAATACCATTCCATTCCATCCCATCCCATTGCACTCCATTCCACTGCACTCCATTCCACTACATTCCACCTCATTCCATTCCACCCCAACTCATTCCTTTCTACTCTACTACACTCCACTTCATTCCATTTCATTCCATCCCGTTCCATTAAACCCCTTTACACTCCAATCCATGGCACTCCACTGCACTCCACTCCACTCCACGCCAATCCACTCAACTTCATTCCTTTCCATTCCTATCCATTCCATTCCACTCCATTCCTTTCTTTCGGCAGTATCAAAATTTCTTTCTTTCCTTTCTTTTGACAGTATCACCATTCCATTCCATTCCAGTCCATTCCATTCCTCTCAACTCCACTCCAGTCCAGTCCCCTCCACTCCACTCCATTCCACTCAACCCCGTTCCTTTCTACTCCACTCCACTCTACTCCACTCTGCTGCATTCCTTTCAATTCCATCTCATTCCATTCCTCTCCTTTCCACTCCAGTCCACTACACTACATTCCATTCCATTCCATGCCATTCCACACCATTCTATTCCATTCCTTTCTTTCAACAAGTTCTCACCCTGTCACCGAGACTGGATTGCAGTGGCACAAACTCAGCTCACATTTTATTTCACTATTCCATTCCATTCCATTCCATTCCATTCCATTCCATTCCATTCCATTCCATTCCATTCCATTCCATTCCATTCCGTTCCATTGCACTCCATTCCATTCCACTCCACTCGACTCCACTCCATCCCATTCCATCCCATCCCATTTCATTCTACCCGATTCCACTCCATTCCACTCCACTGTACCCCACACCATTCCATTCCATTCCATCCCTTTCCATTCCATTCCATTCCCCTCCATTCCACTCCTCTCCACTCCATTCCAGTCCACTCCATTCCACTCCACTCCATTCCACTCATGTCCACTCCACTCCATTCCATTCCATTTTATTCTGTTCCAATCCATTCCATTCCATTCCTCTCTTTCGATAGGTTCCCTCTCTGTCACCCAGGCTGGAGTGCAGTGGCACAATCTCAACTCACATTTGATTTCACCAATCCATTCCATTGCATTCCATTCTATCCCACTCCATTCCACACCTCTCCACTCCACTCTGCTCCATTCTTTTCCACTCCACTCCTCTCTGCACCACTCCATTGCACTGCACCCCATTCCATTCCACTCCATTCCACTCCACTGCACTCCACTCAACTCCACTCCTTTGCATTCCATTCAGTCCCAATCCTTCCACTCCATTCCACTCTACTCCAGTCCACTCTACTCCACTACATACATTCCATACCATTCCATTTGACTCCATTCCACTCCACCCAACTCCACTAGACCCCACTCCACTCCACTCCATTCCATTCTATTCCATTCCTTTCCTTTCTTTCCATGGGATCTCACTCAGTCACCCAGGTTGGAGAGCAGGAGCACAATCTCAGCTCACATTACATTTCACCATTCAATTCCATTCCATTGCATTCCATTTTATTCCATTCCATTACACTCCCCTCCCCTCCACTCAATTCCATTTTATTCCATTCCATTACACTCCCCTCCCCTCCACTCAATTCCATTCCATTCCCTTACAATTTATTCAAATCCACTCTACTCCACTCCACTGCTCACCCCTCCACCCCACTCCATGCCACTCCACACCACTCTATTTACATTCATCACATTCCATTCCACTCCATTCCACTATACTTCTCTCCATGCCACTCCATTCCATTCTTTCCATCCCATTCCAGTTTCCTCCATTCCACTGCACACCACTCCACTCCCCTAAATTCCACTCCCCTCCCCTCTCTTCCATTCCACTCCATCTCGTCTCATTCCAATCCATTCCAGTAAACTCCACTCCACTCGAATCTATGCCTTTCCACTCCATTGCACTCCACTCCACTCCACTCCACACCACTCCCCTCCACTCCATTCCATTAAATCCCATTCAATTCCACTACATTCATCTCCTCTCCCCTCCACTCCACTCCATTCCATTCAATTCCATTCGAACCAATTACGTTCCATTCCTTTCTTTCAATAGTAACTCACTCTGTAACCCAGGCTGAAGTGCACTGGCACAATCTCAGCTCATATTTTATTTCACCATTCCATCCCATTCCATTCCACTCCACTCCATTCAACTCCACTCCTCTCCACACCACTCCACTCCATTTCATTCCATTCCATCCCATTCCATTTGACTCCATTCCACTCCAATCCACTCCATTCCATTCAATCCCATTCCATTCCACTCCATTCCAAGCCACTCCACTCACCACCCCTACACTCCACTACATAACGTTCCATTCCATCCCATTCCATTACTCTCCATTCCACTCCACTCCACTCCACTACACTCTCCACTCCACTCCAATTCATTCCATTCCGTTCCATTCCATTCCATTCCATTCCACTCCATCCATTCCTTTCTTTTAACAGGATCTCACTCTGTAACCCAGGCTGGAGTGCAGTGGCACAATCTCAACTCACATTTAATTTCACCATTTTATTCCATTCCATTCCATACCATTCAATTGCATTCAGTTCCATTCCATTCCATTCCATTCTATCCCACTCCATTCCACACCACTCCACTCCACTTAGCTCCTTTCTATTCCACTCCACTCCTCTCCACTCCAATCCATTGCAATCCACCCCATTCCATTCCACTCCATTCCACTCCACTGCACTCCACTCCACTGCACTCCACTCCACTCCACTCCATTCCATTCCATTCAATACCAATCCATTCCACTCCACTCCACTCCTCTCCACTCCATAACATTCCATACCATTCAATTCGACTCCATTCCACTCCACTCAACTCCTCTCCATCCCACTCCATTCTATTGCATTCCATTCCATTAAACTCCACTCCACTCCAATCCACTCTATGCCATTTCATTCTGCTCAATTCCACTCCACTCCACTACACTCCTCTACACTCCATTCCATTCCATCCCATTCCCTTCCATTACATTCCACTCCATTCTACTCGACTCCATTCCACACCATTCCGTTCCATTCCATTCCATTCCATTCCATTCCATTCCATTCCATTCCATTCCATTCCATTCCATTCCTCTCCACTCCATTCCATTCATGTCCAACCCACTCCTCTCCACTCCATTCCATTCCATTTCTTTCCATTCCATTCCATTCCATTCCATTCCATTCCATTCCATTCCATTCCATTCCATTCCATTCCATTCCATTTCAGTACATGCAACTACATTCCATTCCACTCCATTCCATTCCATTCCTCTCTTTTGATAGGTTCTCTCTCTGTCACCCAGGCTGGATTGCTTTGGCACAATCTCAACTGACATTTCATTTCACCATTCCATTCCATTCCATTCAGTTCCATTCCATTCTATCCCACTCCATTCCACACCACTCCACTCCACTTCGCTCCTTTGATTCCACTCCACTCCTCTCCACTCCAATCCATTGTAATCCACCCCATTCCATTCCAATCCATTCCACTCCACTGCACTCCACTCCACTGCACTCCACTCCACTCCATTCCATTCCATTCAATACCAATCCATTCCACTACACTACACTCCTCTCCACTCCATAACATTCCATAGCATTCAATTCGACTCCATTCCACTCCACTCAACTCCTCTCCACCCCACTTCATTCCATTGCATTCCATTCCATTAATCTCCACTCCACTCCAATCTGCTCTCCGCCATTTCATTCCACTCAATTCCACTCCACTCCACTACACTCCCCTACAATCCATTCCATTCCATCCCATTCCCTTCCATTACATTCCACTCCATTCTACTCGACTCCATTCCACACCATTCCATTCCATTCCAAGCCATTCCATTACACTCCATTCCATTCCACTCCACTCCACTTCACTCCAATCCACTCCAATCCATTCCATTCCATTCCATTCCATTCCATTCCATTCCATTCCATTCCTTTTTTTCTACAGGAACTCTCTCTGTCACCCAGCCTGGAGTACAGTGACACAATCTCGGCTCCCATTTTATTTCACCATTCCATTCCATTCCATTCAATTCTATTCCACTCCATTCCATTGCATTCCACTACACTCAACTCCATTCCATTCCATTCCATCGCATTCAATTCCACTCCATTCCTCTCCACTCCACTCCACTAAATTCCACTCCATCTCATTCCGTCACACTGCATTCCACAACAGTCCACTCCACTCCACTCCACTGGACTCCACTCCATTCCACTCCACTCCACTCCACTCCATTCCATTCCATTCTATCCCATTCCTCTCCTTTCCACTCCAATCCAAAACAGTCCACTCCACTCCACTCCACTCTACTCCATTCCATGCCACTCTACTAAACTCCATTCCGTTCTATTCCATTCCACTCCATTCCATTCCATTCCTTTCTTTCATCAGTATTGAAATTTCTTTCTTTCCTTCCTTTCGACAGTATCACTATACCATTCCATTGCATTCCATTCCATTCCACTCCCTTCTATTCCATTCCTCTCCACTCCATTCCAGTCCACTCCACTCCACTCAATTCCACTCATGTCCAATCCACTCCATTCGACTCCATTCCATTGCATTTCATTCCATTCCTCTCCATTCCTTTCCACTCCATTCCATTCCATTCCTCTCTTTTGATAGCTTCTCTCTCTGTCACCCAGGCTGGAGTGCGTTAGCACAATCTCAACTCACATTTCATTTCACCATTCCATTCAGTTCCATGCCATTCCATTCCGTTCTATCCCACTCCATTCCACACCTCTGCACTCCATGTCAATCCTTTCTATTCCACTCAACTCCTCTCCACTCCAATCCATTGCAATTCACCCCATTCCATTCCACTCCATTCCACTATACTGCACTCCACTCCACTTGACTCCAATCCACTCAACTCCATTCCATTCCATTCAATACCAATCCATTCCACTCCATTCCACTGTACTCCACTCCACTCCTCTCCACTCCATAGCATTCCATACCATTCCATTCGACTCCATTCCACTCCTCTCAAATCCCCTCCACCCCACTCCATTCCATTGCATTCCATTCCGTTAAACTCCACTCCACTCCAATCCACTCTACTCCATTTCATTCCCCTCCATTCCCCTCCAGTCCACTTCACTCCCCTGCCCTCCGTTCCATTCCATTTCTTTCCCTTCCACTACATTCCACTCCATTCCACTCGACTCGATTCCACACCATTCCATTCCATTTCAACCCATTCCATTCCACTCCATTCCATTCCACTCCACTCCACTCCAATCTACTCCAACCCATTCCATTCCATTCCATTCCATTCCATTCCATTCCATTCCATTCCATTCCATTCCTTTTTTTCTACAGGAACTCTCTCTCACCCAGCCTGGAGTGCAGTGACACAATCTCAGCTCAGATTTTATTTCAACATTCCGTTCCATTCTATTCCATTCATTTCCATTCCACTTCATTCCATTGCATTCCACTACACTCAACTCCAATACATTCCATTCCATCACATTTGATTCCACTCCATTCCTCTCCAATCCACTCCACTAAATTCCACTCCATCAAATTCCGTTACACTGCATTCCACAACAGTTCACTGCACTCCACTCCATTCCACTGCACTTCACACCATTCCATTCCATACCATTCCAATGCACTCTACTCCTCTCCATTCCATTAAATCCCGTTTCATTCCCTCTATTCCACTCCACTCCACCCCACTCCACTTCACTCTACTCCACTCCACTCCATTCCATTCCATTCTGTTCCTCTGCACTCCATTCCACTCCACTCCACTCCTCTCCATCCCATTCCATCCTATTTATTTCTACCCCATTCCTCTCCACTCCACTCAACCCCACACAATTCCATTCCATTCTATCCCATTCCATTCCACTCCATTCAACTCCACTTCATTCCACTCCACTCCACTCCACTCCATTCCACTCCACCTTATTCCTTCTCCTCCCCTACACTCCACTCACTCCACTCCACTCCATTCCATCCCATTCCATTGCACTCATTTCCCCTCCAATCCACGATACTCCACTCCACTCCACTCCTGTCCACTCCACGCCACTCCACTTAATTCCATTCCCTTCCATTCCATTCCACTTCATTCCATTCCATCCTTTCTTTTGAAAGTATTGAAATTTCTTTCTTTCTTTCAACAGTATCACCATTCCATTCCATTCCATTCCATTCCATTCCATTCCATTCCATTCCATTGCATTCCATTCCCTTCCATGACATTCCTCACCAATCCACTCAAGTCCACTCCTCGCCACTCCACTCCCCTTTTCTCCATTCCACTCATGTCTACTCCACTCCACTCCATTCCATTTCATTCCATTACACTCCATTCCATTCCTCTCTTTAGGTCGGTTCTCTCTCTATCACCCAGGATGGAGTGCAGTGGTACCATCTCAACTCATATTTAATTTCACCATTCCATTCCATTCCATTCCCCTCCATTCCATTCCATTCCATTCCATTCCATTCCATTCCATTCCATTCCATTCTATCACACTCTTTACCCACCTCTCCACACCACTCCACTCCATTCTATTCAACTCCACTCCTCTCTGATCCACTCCATTACAGTCCAGCACATTCCATTCCTTTCCATTCCACTCCACTGCACTCCACTCCACTCCAGTACACTCCATTCCATTCCATTCAATCGTAATCCTTTCCACTGCATTCCACTCTACTACACTCCACTCCACTCCACTCCATAACATTCCATACCATTTCATTCCACTCTATTGCACTGCACTGCCCTCCACTCCACTTCACTTCTCTCCATCTGACTCCATCCCATTCCTTTCTACTCTACTCCACTCCACTGCCCTCCACTCCATTCCACTCCACTAGACTCCATTCCATTCCATTCTATCCCATTCCTCTCCTTTCCACTCCAATCCAAAATAGTCCACTCCACTCCACTCCATGCCACTCCACTAAACTCCATTCCATTCCATTCCACTCCATTCCATTCCATTCCTTTCTTTCGTCAGTATCGAAATTTCTTTCTTTCCTTCCTTTCGACAGTATCACTATACCATTCCATTGCATTCCATTCCATTCCACTCCCTTCTATTCCATTCCTCTCCACTCCATTCCAGTCCACTCCACTCCAATCCATTCCACTAAATTTCACTCATGTCAAATCCACTCCACTCCACTCCATTCCATTCCATTTCATTCCATTCCTCTCCATTCCATTCCATTTCATTCCATTCCCCTCCATTCCACTCCACTCCATTCCATTCCATTCCTCTCTTTTGATAGCTTCTCTCTCTGTCACCCAGGCTGGAGTGCGTTGGCAGAATCTCAACTCACATTTCATTTCACCATTCCATTCCATTCAGTTCCAAGCTATTCCATTCCATTCTATCCCACTGCATTCCACACCTCTGAACTCCACTTCACTCCTTTCTATTCCACTCAAGTCCTCTCCACTCCAATCCATTGCAATCCACCACATTCCATTCCACTCCATTCCACTCCACTGCACTCCACTCCACTCCATTCCATTCCATTCTATCCAAATCCATCCACACCTCTCCACTCCACTCCTTTCTATTCCACTCCACTCCTCTCTGCTCCACTCCATTGCAATCTACCCCATTCCATTCCCCTCCATTCCAGTCCACTGTACTCCACTCCACTCCACTCCATTCCATAACATCCCATTCCATTGCACTCTTTTCCACTCCACTCCACCCCACTCCACTCCACTTCTGTCCATTCCACTCTACTCCTCTCCAGTCCATTCCATTCCATTCCAGTCCATTCCATTCTCTTCCATTCCATTCCGTCCCATTCAATTTCAATCCACAACATTCTATTCCATTCCTTTCTTTCGACAAGTTCTCACTCTGTCACTCAGGCTGGATTGCAGTGTCACAATCTCAGCTCAGATTTTTTTCACCATTCCATTCCATTCCATTCCATTCCATTCGACTCCATTCCATTCCATTCCATTCCATTCCATTCCATTCCATTCCATTCCAATCGCACTTCATTCCACTCCACTCCACTCCACCCCACTCCTCCCCATCCCATTCCATCCCATTTCATTCTACTACATTCCACTCCACTTCACTGCACTGCACACCACTCCATTCCATTCTGTCCCATTCCATTCCACTCCATTCCATCCCACTCCATTCCACTGCACTCCACTCCACTCCATTCCACTCCACCCCATTCAGTTATACTCCACTGCACTCCATTCAACTCCATTCCACTCAATTCCATCCCACTCCATTCCTCTCCTTTCCACTCCACTCCACTCCACGTCACTCCAATAAACTACATTCCATTCCATTCCATTGCACTCCATTGCATTCCACTCCTTTCCTTCGACAGTATCAAAAATTTTTTTCCTCTCTTTACACAGTATCACCATTCCATTCCATTCCATTCGATTCCATTCCATTCCACTCCATTCCACTCCATTCCACTCCACTCCACTCCATTCCATTCCATTCCCTCCCACTGCATTCAAATGCACTCCACTCCACTCCAATCCAATGCTCTCCACTCCACCCCACCCCGCACCACTCCACACCACTATATTGCATTCCAACACTTTCCATTCCACTACATTCCATTACACTCCTTTCCACTCCACTCCACTCCATTCCATTCCTTTCCATCCTATTCCAGTTGACTCCATTCCAAGGCACACCACTCTACTCCAATCCAGTCCATGCCACTTCACTCCACTCCAATCCCCTCCATTCCATTCCATCTCATCTGATTCCACTCCATTCCATTTCACACCACTCCCCTCGAATCCGTTCCATTCCAATCCATTGCACTCCACTCCACTCCACTCCATTCCACTCCACTCCTGTCCACACCACTCCACTCCATTCCTTTAAATCCCATTCCATTCCACTCCATTCCACTCCACTGCACTCCACTCCACTCCTCTCCATTCCATTCCATTCAATCACAATCAATTCCAATCCATTCCACCCTACTCCACTCCATTCCACTCCACTCCATAACATTC
>NW_022097729.1:0-9965 GCF_006542625.1 Nomascus leucogenys
ACTTTTGATTGAGCAGTTCTGAAACACTCTTTCTGTAGAAACTGCAAGTTGACATTCGAGCGCTAAGGGCCTATAGTGGAAAAAGGAATCTTCAAATAAAAACTACACAGAAGCATTCTGTGAAACTTCTTTCTGTTCTGTGCATTCAACTAACAGAGTTGAAGCTTACTTTTGATTGAGCAGTTCTGAAACACTCTTTCTGTAGAAACTGCAAGTTGACATTCTAGCGCTAAAGGGCCTATAGTGGAAAAAGGAATATCTTCAAATAAAAACTACACAGAAGCATTCTGTGAAACTTCTTTCTGTTCTGTGCATTCAACTAACAGAGTTGAAGCTTACTTTTGATTGAGCAGTTCTGAAACACTCTTTCTGTAGAAACTGCAAGTTGACATTCTAGCGCTAAGGGCCTATAGTGGAAAAAGGAATCTTCAAATAAAAACTACACAGAAGCATTCTGTGAAACTTCTTTCTGTTCTGTGCATTCAACTAACAGAGTTGAAGCTTACTTTTGATTGAGCAGTTCTGAAACACTCTTTCTGTAGAAACTGCAAGTGCATTCTGAGCTAAGGGCCTATAGTGGAAAAAGGATATCTTCAAATAAAAATACACAGAAGCATTCTGTGAAACTTCTTTCTGTTCTGTGCATTCAACTAACAGAGTTGAAGCTTACTTTTGATTGAGCAGTTCTGAAACACTCTTTCTGTAGAAACTGCAAGTGACATTCGAGCGCTAAGGGCCTGTAGGGAAAAAGGAATATCTTCAAATAAAAACTACACAGAAGCATTCTGTGAAACTTCTTTCTGTTCTGTGCATTCAACTAACAGAGTTGAAGCTTACTTTTGATTGAGCAGTTCTGAAACACTCTTTCTGTAGAAACTGCAAGTTGACATTCTGAGCTAAGGGTCATAGTGGAAAAAGGAATATCTTCAAATAAAAACTACACAGAAGCATTCTGTGAAACTTCTTCTTTTCTGTGCATTCAACTAACAGAGTTGAAGCTTACTTTTGATTGAGCAGTTCTGAAACACTCTTTCTGTAGAAACTGCAAGTTGACATTAGCCTAAAGGGCCTAGTGGAAAAAGGATATCTTCAAATAAAAACTACACAGAAGCATTCTGTGAAACTTCTTTCTGTTCTCTGCATTCAACTAACAGAGTTGAAGCTTACTTTTGATTGAGCAGTTCTGAAACACTCTTTCTGTAGAAACTGCAAGTGACATTCGAGCGCTAAGGGTAATGGAAAAAGGAATATCTTCAAATAAAAACTACACAGAAGCATTCTGTGAAACTTCTTTCTGTTCTGTGCATTCAACTAACAGAGTTGAAGCTTACTTTTGATTGAGCAGTTCTGAAACACTCTTTCTGTAGAAACTGCAAGTGGACATTCTGAGCGCTAAAGGGCCTATAGTGGAAAAAGGAATATCTTCGAATAAAAACTACACAGAAGCATTCTGTGAAACTTCTTTCTGTTCTGTGCATTCAACTAACAGAGTTGAAGCTTCTTTTGATTGAGCAGTTCTGAAACACTCTTTCTGTAGAAACTGCAAGTGGACATTCTGAACGCTAAAGGGCCTATAGTGGAAAAAGGAATATCTTCAAATAAAAACTACACAGAAGCATTCTGTGAAACTTCTTTCTGTTCTGTGCATTCAACTAACAGAGTTGAAGCTTACTTTTGATTGAGCAGTTCTGAAACACTCTTTCTGTAGAAACTGCAAGTTGACATTCTAGCGCTAAAGGGCCTATAGTGGAAAATATATCTTCAAATAAAAACTACACAGAAGCATTCTGTGAAACTTCTTTCTGTTCTGTGCATTCAACTAACAGAGTTGAACCTTACTTTTGATAGAGCAGTTCTGAAACACTCTTTCTGTAGAAACTGCAAGTGACATTCTGAACGCTAATGGGCCTATAGTGGAAAAAGGGATATCTTCAAATAAAAACTACACAGAAGTATTCTGTGAAACTTCTTTGTGTTCTGTGCATTCAACTAACAGAGTTGAACCTTACTTTTGATTGAGCAGTTCTGAAACACTCTTTCTGTAGAAACTGCAAGTGGACATTCTGAGCTAAGGGGTCCTACAGTGGAAGAAGGATATCTTCAAATAAAAACTACACAGAATCGTTCTGTGAAACTTCTTCTGTTCTGTGCATTCAACTAACAGAGTTGAAGCTTACTTTCATTGAGCAGTTCTGAAACACTCTTTTGTAGAAACTGCAAGTTGTCATTCCTAGCGCTAAGGGTCCTACAGTGGAAAAGGAATCTTCAAATAAAAACTACACAGAAGCATTCTGTGAAACTTCTTCTGCTCTGTGCATTCAACTAACAGAGTTGAAGCTTACTTTTGATTGAGCAGTTCTGAAACACTCTTTCTGTAGAAACTGCAAGTTGACATTCCACAGCTAAAGGGCCTACAGTGGAAAAAGGGATATCTTCAAATAAAAACTACACAGAAGCATTCTGTGAAACTTCTTCTGTTCTGCATTCAACTAACAGAGTTGAAGCTTACTTTTGATGAGCAGTTCTGAAACACTCTTTCTGTAGAAACTGCAAGTTGACATTCCTAGCGCTAAGGGCCTAAAGTGGAAAAAGGAATATCTTCAAATAAAACTACACAGAAGCATTCTGTGAAACTTCTTTCTGTTCTGTGCATTCAACTAACAGAGTTGAAGCTTACTTTTGATTGAGCAGTTCTGAAACACTCTTTCTGTAGAAACTGCAAGTGCATTCTGAACGCTAAGGGCCTATAGTGGAAAAAGGAATATCTTCAAATAAAAATACACAGAAGCATTCTGTGAAACTTCTTTCTGTTCTGTGCATTCAACTAACAGAGTTGAAGCTTACTTTTGATTGAGCAGTTCTGAAACACTCTTTCTGTAGAAACTGCAAGTGACATTCAGAGCGCTAAGGGCCTATAGGGAAAAAGGAATATCTTCAAATAAAAACTACACAGAAGCATTCTGTGAAACTTCTTTCTGTTCTGTGCATTCAACTAACAGAGTTGAAGCCTTTTGATTGAGCAGTTCTGAAACACTCTTTCTGTAGAAACTGCAAGTGGACATTCTGAAGCTAAGGGGTATAGTGGAAAAAGGAATATCTTCAAATAAAAACTACACAGAAGCATTCTGTGAAACTTCTTCTGTTTCTGTGCATTCAACTAACAGAGTTGAAGCTTACTTTTGATTGAGCAGTTCTGAAACACCTTTCTGTAGAAACTGCAAGTGACATTTGAGCTAAGGGCCTATAGTGGAAAAGGGATATCTTCAAATAAAAACTACACAGAAGCATTCTGTGAAACTTCTTTCTGTTCTGTGCATTCAACTAACAGAGTTGAAGCTTACTTTTGATTGAGCAGTTCTGAAACACTCTTTCTGTAGAAACTGCAAGTTGGACATTCGAGCGCTAAGGGTCATAGTGGAAAAAGGAATATCTTCAAATAAAAACTACACAGAAGCATTCTGTGAAACTTCTTTCTGTTCTGTGCATTCAACTAACAGAGTTGAAGCTTACTTTTGATTGAGCAGTTCTGAAACACTCTTTCTGTAGAAACTGCAAGTTGACATTCGAGCGCTAAAGGGCCTATAGTGGAAAAAGGATATATCAATAAAAACTACACAGAAGCATTCTGTGAAACTTCTTTCTGTTCTGTGCATTCAACTAACAGAGTTGAAGCTTACTTTTGATTGAGCAGTTCTGAAACACTCTTTCTGTAGAAACTGCAAGTTGACATTCGAGCGCTAAGGGCCTATAGTGGAAAAAGGAATAACTCGAATAAAAACTACACAGAAGCATTCTGTGAAACTTCTTTCTGTTCTGTGCATTCAACTAACAGAGTTGAAGCTGACTTTTGATTGAGCAGTTCTGAAACACTCTTTCTGTAGAAACTGCAAGTTGACATTTCGAGCGCTAAAGGGCCTATAGTGGAAAAAGGAATATCTTCAAATAAAAACTACACAGAAGCATTCTGTGAAACTTCTTTCTGTTCTGTGCATTCAACTAACAGAGTTGAAGCTTACTTTTGATTGAGGAGTTCTGAAACTCTTTCTGTAGAAACTGCAAGTTGACATTCTAGCGCTAAGGGCCTATAGTGGAAAAAGGAATATCTTCAAATAAAAACTACAGAAGCATTCTGTGAAACTTCTTTCTGTTCTGTGCATTCAACTAACAGAGTTGAACCTTACTTTTGATAGCAGTTCTGAAACACTCTTTCTGTAGAAACTGCAAGTGACATTCTGAACGCTAAGGGCCTATAGTGGAAAAAGGGATATCTTCAAATAAAAACTACACAGAAGTATTCTGTGAAACTTCTTTCTTTCTGTGCATTCAACTAACAGAGTTGAACCTTACTTTTGATTGAGCAGTTCTGAAACACTCTTTCTGTAGAAACTGCAAGTGGACATTCTGAAGCTAAGGGGTCCTACAGTGGAAAAGGGATATCTTCAAATAAAAACTACACAGAAGCATTTCTGTGAAACTTCTTCTGTTCTGTGCATTCAACTAACAGAGTTGAAGCTTACTTTATTGAGCAGTTCTGAAACACTCTTTTGTAGAAACTGCAAGTTGACATTCCTAGCTAAGGGCCTACAGTGGAGAAAGGAATCTTCAAATAAAAACTACACAGAAGCATTCTGTGAAACTTCTTCTGTCTGTGCATTCAACTAACAGAGTTGAAGCTTACTTTTGATTGAGCAGTTCTGAAACACTCTTTCTGTAGAAACTGCAAGTTGACATTCCCGACGCTAAGGGCCTACAGTGGAAAAAGGGATATCTTCAAATAAAAACTACACAGAAGCATTCTGTGAAACTTCTTCTGTTCTGTGCATTCAACTAACAGAGTTGAAGCTTACTTTTGATTGAGCAGTTCTGAAACACTCTTTGTAGAAACTGCAAGTTGACATTCCTAGCGCTAAGGGCCTAAGTGGAAAAAGGTATCTTCAAATAAAAACTACACAGAAGCATTCTGTGAAACTTCTTTCTGTTCTGTGCATTCAACTAACAGAGTTGAAGCTTACTTTTGATTGAGCAGTTCTGAAACACTCTTTCTGTAGAAACTGCAAGTGACATTCTGAGCTAAGGGCCTATAGTGGAAAAAGGAATATCTAAAAAAAATACACAGAAGCATTCTGTGAAACTTCTTTCTGTTCTGTGCATTCAACTAACAGAGTTGAAGCTTACTTTTGATTGAGCAGTTCTGAAACACTCTTTCTGTAGAAACTGCAAGTGACATTCAGAAGGGCTAAGGTGGAAAAAGGAATATCTTCAAATAAAAACACAGAAGCATTCTGTGAAACTTCTTTCTGTTCTGTGCATTCAACTAACAGAGTTGAAGCTTACTTTTGATTGAGCAGTTCTGAAACACTCTTTCTGTAGAAACTGCAAGTGGACATTCTGAACGCTAAGGGCCTATAGTGGAAAAAGGAATCTCTTCAAATAAAAACTACACAGAAGCATTCTGTGAAACTTCTTTCTGTTCTGTGCATTCAACTAACAGAGTTGAAGCTTACTTTTGATTGAGCAGTTCTGAAACACTCTTTCTGTAGAAACTGCAAGTGACATTCTAGCGCTAAGGGCCTATAGTGGAAAAGGATATCTTCAAATAAAAACTACACAGAAGCATTCTGTGAAACTTCTTTCTGTTCTGTGCATTCAACTAACAGAGTTGAAGCTTACTTTTGATTGAGCAGTTCTGAAACACTCTTTCTGTAGAAACTGCAAGTCATTCTGAGCTAAGGGCCTATAGAAAAAGGATATCTTCAAATAAAAACTACACAGAAGCATTCTGTGAAACTTCTTTGTGTTCTGTGCATTCAACTAACAGAGTTGAAGCTTACTTTTGATTGAGCAGTTCTGAAACACTCTTTCTGTAGAAACTGCAAGTTGACATTCTGAACGCTAAGGGCCTACAGTGGAAAAAGGATATCTTCAAATAAAAACTACACAGAAGCATTCTGTGAAACTTCTTCTGTTCTGTGCATTCAACTAACAGAGTTGAAGCTTACTTTTGATTGAGCAGTTCTGAAACACTCTTTCTGTAGAAACTGCAAGTTGACATTCCTAGCGCTAAGGGCCTATAGTGGAAAAAGGAAATCTTCAAATAAAACTACACAGAAGCATTCTGTGAAACTTCTTTCTGTTCTGTGCATTCAACTAACAGAGTTGAAGCTTACTTTTGATTGAGCAGTTCTGAAACACTCTTTCTGTAGAAACTGCAAGTTGACATTCTCGCGCTAAAGGGCCTATAGTGGAAAAAGGAATATCTTCAAATAAAAACTACACAGAAGCATTCTGTGAAACTTCTTTCTGTTCTGTGCATTCAACTAACAGAGTTGAAGCTTACTTTTGATTGAGCAGTTCTGAAACACTCTTTCTGTAGAAACTGCAAGTGACATTCTAGCTAAAGGGCCTATAGTGGAAAAAGGATATCTTCAAATAAAAACTACACAGAAGCATTCTGTGAAACTTCTTTCTGTTCTGTGCATTCAACTAACAGAGTTGAAGCTTACTTTTGATTGAGCAGTTCTGAAACACTCTTTCTGTAGAAACTGCAAGTGCATTCTGAGCTAAGGGCCTATAGTGGAAAAGGGATATCTTCAAATAAAAACTACACAGAAGCATTCTGTGAAACTTCTTTCTGTTCTGTGCATTCAACTAACAGAGTTGAAGCTCTTTTGATTGAGCAGTTCTGAAACACTCTTTCTGTAGAAACTGCAAGTGACATTCTGAACGCTAAGGGGCCTATAGGGAAAAAGGATATCTTCAAATAAAAACTACACAGAAGCATTCTGTGAAACTTCTTTCTGTTCTGTGCATTCAACTAACAGAGTTGAAGCTTACTTTTGATTGAGCAGTTCTGAAACACTCTTTCTGTAGAAACTGCAAGTGACATTCTGAAGCTAAGGGTCAGTGGAAAAAGGGATATCTTCAAATAAAAACTACACAGAAGCATTCTGTGAAACTTCTTTTCTGTGCATTCAACTAACAGAGTTGAAGCTTACTTTTGATTGAGCAGTTCTGAAACACTCTTTTTGTAGAAACTGCAAGTTGACATTCCTAGCGCTAAGGGCCTAAGTGGAAAAAGGATATCTTCAAATAAAAACTACACAGAAGCATTCTGTGAAACTTCTTCTGTTCTCTGCATTCAACTAACAGAGTTGAAGCTTACTTTTGATTGAGCAGTTCTGAAACACTCTTTCTGTAGAAACTGCAAGTGACATTCACTCGCGCTAAGGGCCTATAGTGGAAAAAGGAATATCTTCAAATAAAAACTACACAGAAGCATTCTGTGAAACTTCTTTCTGTTCTGTGCATTCAACTAACAGAGTTGAAGCTTACTTTTGATTGAGCAGTTCTGAAACACTCTTTCTGTAGAAACTGCAAGTTGACATTCGAAGCGCTAAGCGGCCTATAGAGGAAAAAGATATCTTCAAATAAAAACTACACAGAAGCATTCTGTGAAACTTCTTTCTGTTCTGTGCATTCAACTAACAGAGTTGAAGCTTACTTTTGATTGAGCAGTTCTGAAACACTCTTTCTGTAGAAACTGCAAGTGACATTCTGAGCGCTAAGGGCCTATAGTGGAAAAAGGAATCTTCAAATAAAAACTACACAGAAGCATTCTGTGAAACTTCTTTCTGTTCTGTGCATTCAACTAACAGAGTTGAAGCTTACTTTTGATTGAGCAGTTCTGAAACACTCTTTCTGTAGAAACTGCAAGTGACATTCTGAACGCTAAGGGCCTATAGTGGAAAAAGGAATATCTTCAAATAAAAACTACACAGAAGCATTCTGTGAAACTTCTTTCTGTTCTGTGCATTCAACTAACAGAGTTGAAGCTTACTTTTGATTGAGCAGTTCTGAAACACTCTTTCTGTAGAAACTGCAAGTGACATTCTAGCGCTAAGGGCCTATAGTGGAAAAAGGAATATCTTCAAATAAAAACTACACAGAAGCATTCTGTGAAACTTCTTTCTGTTCTGTGCATTCAACTAACAGAGTTGAAGCTTACTTTTGATTGAGCAGTTCTGAAACACTCTTTCTGTAGAAACTGCAAGTTGACATTCTAGCGCTAAGGGCCTATAGTGGAAAAGGATATCTTCAAAAAAAACTACACAGAAGCATTCTGTGAAACTTCTTTCTGTTCTGTGCATTCAACTAACAGAGTTGAAGCTTACTTTTGATTGAGCAGTTCTGAAACACTCTTTCTGTAGAAACTGCAAGTTGACATTCGACGCTAAGGGCCTACAGTGGAAAAAGGATATCTTCAAATAAAAACTACACAGAAGCATTCTGTGAAACTTCTTTCTGTTCTGTGCATTCAACTAGAGTTGAAGCTTACTTTTGATTGAGCAGTTCTGAAACACTCTTTCTGTAGAAACTGCAAGTTGACATTCTAGCTAAGGGCCTAAGTGGAAAAAGGAATATCTTCAAATAAAACTACACAGAAGCATTCTGTGAAACTTCTTTCTGTTCTGTGCATTCAACTAACAGAGTTGAAGCTTACTTTTGATTGAGCAGTTCTGAAACACTCTTTTGTAGAAACTGCAAGTTGACATTCTAGCTAAGGGCCTATAGTGGAAAAGGAATATCTTCAATAAAAACTACACAGAAGCATTCTGTGAAACTTCTTTCTGTTCTGTGCATTCAACTAACAGAGTTGAAGCTACTTTTGATTGAGCAGTTCTGACACTCTTTCTGTAGAAACTGCAAGTGACATTCTGAACGCTAAGGGCCTATAGTGGAAAAAGGATATCTTCAAATAAAAACTACACAGAAGCATTCTGTGAAACTTCTTTGTTCTGTGCATTCAACTAACAGAGTTGAACTTACTTTTGATTGAGCAGTTCTGAAACACTCTTTTGTAGAAACTGCAAGTGACATTCTACGCTAAGGGCCTAAGTGGAAAAAGGGATATCTTCAAATAAAACTACACAGAAGCATTCTGTGAAACTTCTTCTGTTCTGTGCATTCAACTAACAGAGTTGAAGCTTACTTTTGATTGAGCAGTTCTGAAACACTCTTTCTGTAGAAACTGCAAGTGCATTCTGAGCTAAGGGCCTATGAGGAAAAGGATATCTTCAAATAAAAATACACAGAAGCATTCTGTGAAACTTCTTTCTGTGCATTCAACTAACAGAGTTGAAGCTTTCTTTTGATTGAGTTCTGAAACACTCTTTCTGTAGAAACTGCAAGTTGACATTCAGAGCTAAGGGCCTGTGGAAAAGGATATCTTCAATAAAACTACACAGAGCATTCTGTGAAACTTCTTTCTGTTCTGTGCATTCAACTAACAGAGTTGAAGCTTACTTTTGATTGAGCAGTTCTGAAACACTCTTTCTGTAGAAACTGCAAGTTGACATTCGAACGCTAAGGGCCTATAGTGGAAAAAGGATATCTTCAATAAAAACTACACAGAAGCATTCTGTGAAACTTCTTTCTGTTCTGTGCATTCAACTAACAGAGTTGAAGCTTACTTTTGATTGAGCAGTTCTGAAACACTCTTTCTGTAGAAACTGCAAGTTGACATTCTGCGCTAAGGGCCTAGTGGAAAAAGGAATATCAAAATAAAAACTACACAGAAGCATTCTGTGAAACTTCTTTCTGTTCTGTGCATTCAACTAACAGAGTTGAAGCTTACTTTTGATTGAGCAGTTCTGAAACACTCTTTCTGTAGAAACTGCAAGTGACATTCTGAACGCTAAGGGCCTATAGTGGAAAAAGGATATCTTCAAATAAAAACTACACAGAAGCATTCTGTGAAACTTCTTTGTGTTCTGTGCATTCAACTAACAGAGTTGAAGCTTACTTTTGATTGAGCAGTTCTGAACACTTTTCTGTAGAAACTGCAAGTTGACATCTGAGCTAAGGGGTCCTAGTGGAAAGGATATCTTCAAATAAAAACTACACAGAATCTCTGGAAACTTCTTCTGTTCTGTGCATTCAACTAACAGAGTTGAAGCCACTTTTGA